>NC_091137.1:3478819-3780027 GCF_041381155.1 Argopecten irradians | reverse complement strand
TATAAGTAGGCCAACATACCTCACATCGTGTAAACGTCTTCTAAAACACTAAAAGTAGTAGAAGTAGGCCGACATACATCACATCGTGTAAACGTCCTACACAACACTAAAGATAGCAGAGGTAGGCCGACGTACCTCACATCGTGTAAACGTCCTACACAACACTAAAAGTAGTATAAGTAGGCCAACATACCTCACATCGTGTAAACGTCCTCTAAAACACTAAAAGTAGTAGAGGTAGGCCGACATACCTCACATCGTGTAAACGTCCTCTTAAACACTAAAAGTTGTAGAGGTAGGCCGACATACCTCACATCGTTTAAACGTCCTATACAACACTAAAAGTAGTAGATGTAGGCCGACATACCTCACATCGTGTAAACGTCCTCTACAACACTAAAAGTATTATACAAAGGCCGACATACCTCACATCGTGTAAACGTTCTGTACAACACTATAAGTAGTAGATGTAGGCCGACATACATCACATCGTGTAAACGTCCTATACAACACTAAAAGTAGCAGAGGTAGGCCGACATACTTCACATCGTGTAAACGTCCTACACAACACTAAAAGTAGTAGAGGTAGACCGACATACCTCACATCGTGTAAACGTCCTGTACAACACTAAAAGTAGTAGATGTAGGCCGACATACCTCACATCGTGTAAACGTCCTCTACTCTACAACACTAAAAGTATTATACAAAGGCCGACATACCTCACATCGTGTAAACGTTCTGTACAACAACACTATAAGTAGCAGAGTTAGGCCGACATACATCACATCGTGTAAACGTCCTCTAAAACACTTAAAGTAGTAGAAGTAGGCCAACATACCCCACATCGTTTAAACGTCCTCTACAACACTAAAAGTAGTAGAAGTAGGCCAACATACCTCACATCGTGTAAACGTCCTACACAACACTAAAGATAGCAGAGGTAGGCCGACGTACCTCACATGGTGTAAACGTCCCCTACAACACTAAAAGTAGTAGAAGTAGGCCGACATACATCACATCGTGTAAACGTCCTACACAACACTATTGATAGCAGAGGTAGGCCGACATACATCACATCGTGTAAACGTCCTGTACAACACTAAAAGTAGTAAAGGTAGGCCAACATACCCCACATCGTGTAAACGTCCTATACAACAATAAAAGTAGCAGAGGTAGGCCGATATACCTCACATCGTGTAAATGTCCTCTAAAACACTAAAAGTAGTAGAAGTAGGCCGATATACTTCACATCGTGTAAACGTCCTCTACAACACTAAAAGTAGTAGAAGTAGGCCGACATACCTCACATCGTGTAAACGTCCTACACAACACTAAAAATAGTAGAGGTAGGCCAACATACCTCACATCGTGTAAACGTCCTATACAACACTAAATGTAGTCGAAGTAGGCCAACATACCTCACATCGTGTAAACGTCCTACACAACACTAAAAATAACAGAGGTAGGCCGAAATACCTCACATCGTGTAAACGTCCTCTACAACACTAAAAGTAGTAAAGGTAGGCCAACATACCCCACATCGTGTAAACGTCCTATACAACAATAAAAGTAGCAGAGGTAGGCCGATATACCTCACATCGTGTAAATGTCCTCTAAAACACTAAAAGTAGTAGAAGTAGGTCGATATACTTCACATCGTGTAAACGTCCTCTACAACACTAAAAGTAGTAGAAGTAGGCCGACATACCTCACATCGTAGGCCGACATACCTCACATCGTGTAAACGTCCTACACAACACTAAAAATAGTAGAGGTAGGCCAACATACCTCACATCGTGTAAACGTCCTATACAACACTAAATGTAGTCGAAGTAGGCCAACATACCTCACATCGTGTAAACGTCCTACACAACACTAAAAATAACAGAGGTAGGCCGAAATACCTCACATCGTGTAAACGTGCTGTACAACACTAAAAGAAGTAAAGGTAGGCCGACATACCTCACATCGTGTAAACGTCCTGTACAACACTATAAGTAGTAAAGGTAGGCCGACATACCTCACATCGTGTAAACGTCCTGTACAACACTAAAAGTAGTAAAGGTAGACCGACATACATCACATCGTGTAAACGTCCTATACAACACTAAAAGTAGTAGAAGTAGGCCGACATACCTCACATCGTGTAAACGTCCTACACAACACTAAAAGTAGTAGAAGTAGGCCAACATACCTCACATTGTGTAAACGTCCTGTACAACACTAAAAGTAGTAAAGGTAGGCCGACATACCTCACATCGTGTAATCGTCCTACACTACACTAAAGATAGCAGAGGTAGGCCGACGTACCTCACATTGTGTAAACGTCCTCTACAACACTAAAAGTAGTAGATATAGGCCGACAAACATCACATCGTGTAAACGTCCTATACAACACTAAAAGTAGTAGAAGTAGGCCGACATACCTCACATCGTGTAAACGTCCTGTACAACACTAAAAGTAGTAAAGGTAGGCCGACATACCTCACATTGTGTAAACGTCCTGTACAACACTAAAAGTAGTAAAGGTAGGCCGACATACCTCACATCGTGTAATCGTCCTACACTACATTTAAGATAGCAGAGGTAGGCCGACGTACCTCACATTGTGTAAACGTCCTCTACAACACTAAAAGTAGTAGATATAGGCCGACAAACATCACATCGTGTAAACGTCCTCTACAACACTAAAAGTAGTAGAGGTAGGTCGACATACCTCACATCGTGTAAACGTCCTACACAACACTAAAGATAGCAGAGGTAGGCCGACGTACCTCACATCGTGTAAACGTCCTGTACAACACTAAAAGTAGTAGAAGTAGGCCAACATACCCCACATCGTGTAAACGTCCTCTACAACACTAAAAGTAATAGAGGTAGGTCGACATACCTCACATCGTGTAAACGTCCTCTACAACACTAAAAGTAGCAGAGGTAGGCCGACATACCTCACATCGTGTAAACGTCCTCTAAAACACTAAAAGTAGCAGAGGTAGACCGACATACTTCACATCGTGTAAATGTCCTCTAAAACATTAAAAGTAGTAGAGGTAGACCGACGTATCTCACATCGTGTAAACGTCCTCTAAAACACTAAAAGTAGCAGAGGTAGGCCGACATACTTCACATCGTGTAAATGTCCTCTAAAACACTAAAAGTAGTAGAAGTAGGCCAACATACCTCACATCGTGTAAACGTCCTGTACAACACTAAAATAGGAAAGGTAGGCCTACATACCTCACATCGTGTAAACTTTCTGTACAACACTAAAAGTAGTAGAAGTAGGCCGACATACCTCACATCGTGTAAACGTCCCATACAACACTAAAAGTAGTAGAAGTAGGCCGACATACCTCACATCGTGTAAACGTCCTACACAACACTAAAAGTAGTAAAGGTAGGCCAACATACCTCACATCGTGTAAACTTTCTGTACAACACTAAAAGTAGTAGAAGTAGGCCGACATACCTCACATCGTGTAAACGTCCTACACAACACTAAAAGTAGTAGAAGTAGGCCAACATACCTCACATCGTGTAAACGTCCTGTACAACACTAAAAGTAGTAGAAGTTGGCCGACATACCTCACATCGTGTAAACGTCCTGTACAACACTAAAAGTAGTAGAAGTAGGCCAACATACCTCACATCGTGTAAACGTCCTGTACAACACTAAAAGTAGTAGAAGTAGGCCGACATACCTCACATCGTGTAAACGTCCTACACAACACTAAAAGTAGTAAAGGTAGACCGACATACATCACATCGTGTAAACGTCCTATACAACACTAAAAGTAGTAGAAGTAGGTCGACATACCTCACATCGTGTAAACGTCCTGTACAACACTAAAAGTAGTAAAGGTAGGCCGACATACCTCACATCGTGTAAACGTCCTACACAACACTAAAGATAGCAGAGGTAGGCCGACGTACCTCACATTGTGTAAACGTCCCCTACAACACTAAAAGTAGTAGAAGTAGGCCGACATACCTCACATCGTATAAACGTCCTCTACAACACTAAAAGTAGTAGATATAGGCCGACAAACATCACATCGTGTAAATGTCCTCTAAAACATTAAAAGTAGTAGAGGTAGACCGACATATCTCACATCGTGTAAACGTCCTCTAAAACACTAAAAGTAGCAGAGGTAGGCCGACATACTTCACATCGTGTAAATGTCCTCTAAAACACTAAAAGTAGTAGAAGTAGGCCAACATACCTCACATCGTGTAAACGTCCTGTACAACACTAAAATAGTAAAGGTAGGCCTACATACCTCACATCGTGTAAACTTTCTGTACAACACTAAAAGTAGTAGAAGTAGGCCGACATACCTCACATCGTGTAAACGTCCCATACAACACTAAAAGTAGTAGAAGTAGGCCGACATACCTCACATCGTGTAAACGTCCTACACAACACTAAAAGTAGTAAAGGTAGGCCAACATACCTCACATCGTGTAAACTTTCTGTACAACACTAAAAGTAGTAGAAGTAGGCCGACATACCTCACATCGTGTAAACGTCCTACACAACACTAAAAGTAGTAGAAGTAGGCCAACATACCTCACATCGTGTAAACGTCCTGTACAACACTAAAAGTAGTAGAAGTAGGCCGACATACCTCACATCGTGTAAACGTCCTGTACAACACTAAAAGTAGTAGAAGTAGGCCGACATACCTCACATCGTGTAAACGTCCTGTACAACACTAAAAGTAGTAGAAGTAGGCCGACATACCTCACATCGTGTAAACGTCCTACACAACACTAAAAGTAGTAAAGGTAGACCGACATACATCACATCGTGTAAACGTCCTATACAACACTAAAAGTAGTAGAAGTAGGTCGACATACCTCACATCGTGTAAACGTCCTGTACAACACTAAAAGTAGTAAAGGTAGGCCGACATACCTCACATCGTGTAAACGTCCTACACAACACTAAAGATAGCAGAGGTAGGCCGACGTACCTCACATTGTGTAAACGTCCCCTACAACACTAAAAGTAGTAGAAGTAGGCCGACATACCTCACATCGTATAAACGTCCTCTACAACACTAAAAGTAGTAGATATAGGCCGACAAACATCACATCGTGTAAACGTTCTCTACAACACTAAAAGTAGTAGAGGTAGGTCGACATACCTCACATCGTGTAAACGTCCTGTACAACACTAAAAGTAGTAAAGGTAGGCCGACATACCTCACATCGTGTAAACGTCCTACACAACACTAAAGATAGCAGAGGTAGGCCGACGTACCTCACATTGTGTAAACGTCCCCTACAACACTAAAAGTAGTAGAAGTAGGCCGACATACCTCACATCGTATAAACGTCCTCTACAACACTAAAAGTAGTAGATATAGGCCGACAAACATCACATCGTGTAAACGTCCTCTACAACACTAAAAGTAGTAGAGGTAGGTCGACATACCTCACATCGTGTAAACGTCCTACACAACACTAAAGATAGCAGAGGTAGGCCGACGTACCTCACATCGTGTAAACGTCCTGTACAACACTAAAAGTAGTAGAAGTAGGCCAACATACCCCACATCGTGTAAACGTCCTCTACAACACTAAAAGTAATAGAGGTAGGTCGACATACCTCACATCGTGTAAACGTCCTCTACAACACTAAAAGTAGCAGAGGTAGGCCGACATACTTCACATCGTGTAAACGTCCTCTAAAACACTAAAAGTAGTAGAAGTAGGCCAACATTCCTCACATCGTGTTAACGTCCTGTACAACACTAAAAGTAGTAAAGGTAGGCCTACATACCTCACATCGTGTAAACTTTCTGTACAACACTAAAAGTAGTAGAAGTAGGCCGACATACCTCACATCGTGTAAACGCCCTGTGCAACACTAAAAGTAGTAAAGGTAGGCCAACATACCTCACATCGTGTAAACGTCCCATACAACACTAAAAGTAGTAGAAGTAGGCCAACATACCTCACATCGTGTAAACGTCCTACACAATACTAAAAGTAGTAGAAGTAGGCCGACATACCTCACATCGTGTAAACGCCCTGTGCAACACTAAAAGTAGTAAAGGTAGGCCAACATACCTCACATCGTGTAAACGTCCCATACAACACTAAAAGTAGTAGAAGTAGGCCAACATACCTCACATCGTGTAAACGTCCTACACAACACTAAAAGTAGTAGAAGTAGGCCAACATACCTCACATCGTGTAAACGTCCTACACAACACTAAAAGTAGTAGAAGTTGGCCGACATACCTCACATCGTGTAAACGTCCTGTACAACACTAAAAGTAGTAGAAGTAGGCCGACATACCTCACATCGTGTAAACGTCCTGTACAACACTAAAAGTAGTAGAAGTAGGCCGACATACCTCACATCGTGTTAACGTCCTACACAACACTAAAAGTAGTAGAAGTAGGCCGACATACCTCACATCGTGTTAACGTCCTGTACAACACTAACAGTAGTAGAAGTTGGCCGACATACCTCACATCGTGTAAACGTCCTACACAACACTAAAAGTAGTAGAAGTAGGCCGACATACCTCACATCGTGTAAACGTCCTGTACAACACTAAAAGTAGTAGAAGTAGGCCGACATACCTCACATCGTGTTAACGTCCTACACAACACTAAAAGTAGTAGAAGTAGGCCGACATACCTCACATCGTGTTAACGTCCTGTACAACACTAACAGTAGTAGAAGTTGGCCGACATACCTCACATCGTGTAAACGTCCTACACAACACTAAAAGTAGTAGAAGTAGGCCGACATACCTCACATCGTGTTAACGTCCTGTACAACACTAACAGTAGTAGAAGTAGGCCGACATACCTCACATCGTGTAAACGTCCTGTACAACACTAAAAGTAGTAGAAGTAGGCCGACATACCTCACATCGTGTAAACGTCCTGTACAACACTAAAAGTAGTAGAAGTAGGCCAACATACCTCACATCGTGTAAACGTCCTGTACAACACTAAAAGTAGTAAAGGTAGGCCGACATACATCACATCGACATTCAACCAATTGCCAATGTTACGAAGAGAAAGACTAGCAACTGAATACAGATCAAAAGACAAAACATATACACATACTTAAATATGAAGATGTATATGGATTAGGTTTGTCAACGGTTCACCGATTACTCGGTAGAAAATCTGCTGAAAATAACCGGTTACAAAATTACATGTACATTTGTACGTATTTATATCTATTGAAACGATACAGAGGTGGATGAACACTTTCCGCTATTGTAATAAAAACATGTTTGCTAATAACGGTATATTTACATTTACATTGTATTTTGTACTCTTATGACTGACGCATGCAGCGCTAGCCTGTAGTTTAAAACCATGAAAATAGCTGTGTATGGTGAAATACAATGTCGTAAAATGCCGAATAATTGGGAAAGTCGGTCCTTATGTAAACTATTTCATACGCTGATAAATAACGATGCGATATTTAGCAGAAACATCTTCGGCAATTTACGAAAATTTCTTTGAAATATTGCAATTGGACTGAAGAGCGTCTTGTCACAAAAGTCAATTACCAAACGACTAGGACCATACGTAGATCCAATTAACTACATGTACTATCCAACTGCATTATCTTTAATATACAAGCGATCAGCAATGTATCACCTATATATCAATATATATGAAAAAAGGAAGATTTGATGTATTTTTATCTTATTTTAATGTTCATTGTTATCTATCACTGAAAAAACATACGAATCATTGTAATAATATCATTTTAAAATTTCCAGTTTTATCAGTGTTACAACAAACGAGACTGTTTTACTTAGGAAGTAGTCCAATCATTGCCATCATGATCAGCTGTCTGTCAGATACTTTTCGCTTCTGAAACTACAAACAATTCACAAGTTCACAAATTCCAAGCTTCAGACAAATGAGAACAAGTGTCGGTTCTCACATCTCTTCCCGAGCACGCAGATAAAGTTTCATTAAGGCTGCTCCGTCATATAAGTTACATAAATGTTCTAAAATCATGGTCTTAGGATATTATTTTGACACTATGATATACACATATAAGACGTACTGATTAAGGAATTTTTAAAATTAGTACATATTATACCGCCAAATCACTCTTGTAAATAGAAGAGAAGAACTGATGAGCCTTGAATAATGGTGCTGAAAGTTTTATCGTACAGCTCGAAACAGGTTAGAGAATAGTACAGCAGCTTGTTGAGTTATCGGATGTGTTCGCCCAGGCAGGTTGTTGTGCCATGTAGGCTTGTGAAGGGTATGCAATTTATCGTCTCGCGTTGATCTCACCAGCCCGTCGTTTCATTCGCTCACCCAAATACACCAAAGGAGTTAAAACATAAGATGTTCCGGCCAATAACTTTTAAAGAACATGACTCTATTCACGCGGCGAAGTCGACCTGCTATGATAATGTTGTCCACAATTATCATGTTTTATCTCATTTCTTCAAGCTCAAAGAACTTGTCGTTTGCGTTTCCACATATTTCAAAACCAGGAAATAAGCATTCGCCCAAAAATTCTTCAGGTTTGACCGATATGATGAGAAGTGATAGTGCATCAATTTCGGTTTCTGTAAATGAATGGTAATTCCTGAAATCAGTTTCTGTAGATTGCTGTTTCCGTCGTTAAGATCCATGACATAACAGATACATTTCAAGTTGTACAAAGCCCGTGCTACTGGGTGCTGGGGAATGCTAACTGTTGTCGTTGCAAAATTGCCATGGTAAAGCTTGAGCTATTTGGTTATACTAAAGAGTCTTCCGTTCAGACAGTGTTGTACAGAACTAGTGAATGCACACACTAAATAATTTACTTAAAATGCCCAAAATAAATTCCAGTTCTTGTTCCTGTAGCTAAGATATTACATAAGAAGTTACATTTTGGGTAAGGAAAACTTCCTTGTTTGATATACATGTATATATGTATCACTTAGTCTTCAGTAATCAATTTTATTCAAAAGATTTTGTATACATCGACTGTAGTTTAAAGTTATATGTGCCGTAAGTGGGCAAAAAAATTTGCATGTTGATTTTTCTTCATTAATCTCTTGAAAACCATAAGGTTTGATGAACTAAGCAGTGAAAATCATTTAAATGACTTCAGATGCCTAACAAACGTTAGTTACAACACAGAAATTATGTAATGTAAAAGTGCTGTTTTTTGTATTTGATTAATTAAAACCAATGCATTGAAAGTACTGTAATTTTTAAGATGTTAGAAACCTATGGTGATGAATAACATATTAAAAGCTTATTTTGATTCGTGAGTATGAAAAATACGGCACATACAACTTTAAGGGATAACGTAACGATATTGGTATGCATTTTTATCAAAGCTATAACGCTTTATACACTGAAAACGAAACTAGCTATCATAACCGAACCCAAAGACTTAAAATCAATAGGATTCTTGATGTATCTCGCAGACATATCGGGTCAAGATCGAGGTCCCTGCTGACAAGACCGACATATCGTATGTATTTAAGACAATGTACGTGATATACACGGTTAATCAATTTATTTACTCAAAGCCCAGTAAATAATAACAAATTAAAGGCCTAAGTTCCTCCAAATAATTGCAATAGAACTTGTTTTCTGCTTTTGGATATTTTGGCCCGTTTATTACCAGATTATTCAACTTGGTGGTCAGCAGAGGTGCGGCCAAGCAACTACTAGTCTGTGTAACCTTCCAATCGGCTTGTACCATCAGCAAAAATGTCGTTCAGCACTTTCTGTCAAACATCTTCGAGGCTTTTACAGCCAGTCTCATCTTGGAAGAACAATGCAGTTCGACCCCTGTCACTCGGTCACCAGCTGCTCATATTTTGGCGACCTTTCTCTTGTGGACTTTTTCTCCATTCGGACTGGCGATGACAAATCTGTACGAGTTTTCAGGGTTGTTTCTGAATCATCTAAACACGACAGCAAACTACATGTCAAAGTCCAACTTCATCTTCAACGACTGCGCTTTATCAAAGTAGATTCGTTCCTTTCTGACTTGTCTCCTCTACTTTGACCTGTTAACATACAAACATGATGTTGCATTGGGTGTTTTGTCGCATTGTTTTCGCTTTTTCACAGCCAGAAAGTAAAGCAAGCTAAATATACATTGTCTCCATCTGTATCTGGTGAAAATCCTCTCATATATCCTACCGGTATGTAAGTCATAATCCCCGTCTGATTTCACTGGTTGCAGTTTATAATTATGGAAGGAATGATATCATGAAGGATTTTGTTCATTAAAGTTCTTCCGGAAATATCATCTGGTCTATACACCTGTTTGATTATTTCCACTGATTTATGCTTTAGTATTTCCCCTTCAAACCTCTATACTACCTTACTGCATACTTCCAACCTCTCACAAAGGTAAAGTGTGACCAATAAATATCTTGCTACCACAGTTGACTCCACAATAGCACCCTTTCATGGCCAATAAAAATTACTTGACCATGAAAAAGGCTGAATCGCCTATTCATTGCAAATCAGGATTATTACCTGACAATGAAAAGGGCTGGACATGTGTTTAGTCAATAAAGCCATGTTAACAAATGCTGTATGAGAGGGGAGATAATCATAATCTTTACTCACCTTATTCTAATGATTAGATTAATCAATAGACCAAATAACCAAAGCTGACAAGATTTTTAATAATACAATGCAATAAGAAAATCACTTTTATTAAGATGTACATTTAAACGCTTCATTGATTATTATTTCAATTAATTATATGATAGCAACTTCGTATTGTAAGGAAAAGTTTTAACTACTCATGAACCTGTATATCAATAAATGAATATATACATTTCATCAATTGAAAGCACATATGAAATTAATCTTAAATACAATTGACTTACATTTAAAGTTTCCGACTATTTCTTTTTTTCATTTAGTTATTTTTCTTGCAATCGCTGAACAAAGCTTGATAATAATCTTTTTTGTTTCATACTGTACATATCTCCTAAAACATTTTGATGCGGCATTTTGCAGAATCAAAGTTTACTTGTGAGCCATCTGTTGTCGCTCCTTAGCTTTGTCTTTTCCGTATCGCTGAAGTGAAACCTTCCGATCTCACAGGTCCAAATGATGTCCAATTCTCTTACTACCTGAAAAGCAAACAATTTCCTGGTTTATTATCATTTTGCATTCATCCAATCTTCGTCCTTGAGTTCCGTACTGTTGTCACTAGTAAAGGCCAACATGTATAACTTCTCAAACGGATGGAAACGAATTAGAAAGCTACATACCTACAGGTGTAATACTGGCTATATAGTCTAGGGCAATACAGCCTCATGACATCACAGCTTCAAAAAATTACTATTTTCTCAGTACAACTTTAACATTTTTTTTTGGAATCAAGGCTTGATTTACTTTAAAAGATACAAACAACGGGATTTGCGTTTAATATATCACGCAATTTTCATGAATAGAGAATTGAACTGCAGTCGCGTTTTTTTCGAATTTATTTCAAAATGGCGGAAAATCATAATAGAAAAAATTGCAATTAAACGTCGAGGAATGAGAGAAAACTACTCTTTCATACGCGGATATGAAAAATAGATATATTTTACACCCGGGTAGAATACACCTATATACCCCTATCCTTCATATCCACAAATGAAAGAGTCTTAAAGTATTCATTACCACAATCATTAGACAGTGCATTATCATTGGGTGATCGTGTGGTTTAGTGGTTAAGTCACTCGCCTTTCACCTAACCGGCCGGGGTTCGATCCCCGCGGCCGGGGTTCGATCCACGGCACGGACATTAAAAGGTCACCTACCCGATCACGTGGGTTTCCTCCGGACACTCCGGTTTCCTCCCACACTAAGACCCCCTTCGGCCCATCGAAAGTGATTTGATTAAGTTGTATTACTTTAGCTTGTTTCGTAATCGATGTAAAATAAATAAAGTTTATATTTATTTTTTGTTGTCATAATCAGCTCCACGTCATCACGATACATATCATGTAGTTGTTTTCATAAACAACTAATTAACGGACGCCGTATTGAAACTACGCTTTGTCGAAGCGATTTAGGAGGCTATATTGCTAAATAGCGTAAAGTTTGCTCTTTATTGAGACTGGTATTTATTTGAATATTCCATCACATTTTCATAATTGTAGAGGTATTAAACGAAGTAAACGTAATGTTAACTTTGAATTTTCTCATCCCGGCATGGTTATATAGTTCTTCGATCGGTACAACCGTAAAATATAAGCATAATAAAACCACGTACTCTGATTTCAATAATTGACTAATTTCCATTTAGTTTTCAAAAATTTGTTGCTTGGTAAATTTTACATGATTGAATATTAAATTGTTTGAGTTTGAACATACTGAACCTTTTGAATTTCCTGTGGTAAAACTGTACACAAATCATCGAAGCTACCCTAAATTTATAATGGCGACGATAGTGTCCCGATAGGTGAAAGATACATGTAGCACAATTCAATCCACGTACTCTGATTTAATAATTGACTGATTTCCATTTAGTTTTCAAATATTTATTTTTAGCAAATTTTAAATGATGGGATATCAAATTATTATTATTATTTAAATCTCTGTTCTTATTGAGTTACCAGAAGGCAAAATCTTATCAATATAATGTAAAACAAGAGGCCCATGGGCCTTAACGGTCACATGATATTAAATAAAAAAATGGGCCATGGGCCTTAACGGTCACATGATATTAGATTAACAATAGCCCCATGGGCCTTAACAGTCACCTGATATTAGATAAACGATAGGCCCATGGTCCTTAACGGTCACCTGATATTAGATAAACGATAGGCCCATGGGCCTTAACGGTCACCTGATATTAGATAAACGATAGGCCCATGGGCCTTAACAGTCACATGATATAAGATAAACGATAGGCCCATGGGCCTTAACAGTCACCTGATATTAGATAAACGATAGGCCCATGGGCCTTAACGGTCACCTGATATTAGATAAACAAGAGGCCCATGGGCCTTAACGGTCACCTGATATTAGATAAACAAGAGGCCCATGGGCCTTAACGGTCACCTGATATTAGATAAACGATAGGCCCATGGTCCTTAACGGTCACCTGATATTAGATAAACGATAGGCCCATGGGCCTTAACGGTCACCTGATATTAGATAAACGATAGGCCCATGTGCCTTAACGGTCACCTGATATTAGATAAACAAGAGGCCCATGGGCCTTAACGGTCACCTGATATTAGATAACAAGAGGCCCATGGGCCTAAACGGTCATATGATATTAGATAAACAATAGGCCCATTGGCCTTAACGGTCACCTGATATTAGATAAACAAGAGACCCATGGGCCTTAACGGTCACCTGATATTAGATAAACAAGAGGCCCATGGGCCTTAACAGTCACCTGAACTTAGATAAACAATAGGCCCATGGGCCTTAACGGTCACCTGATATTAGATAAACAAGAGGCCCATGGGCCTTAACGGTCACCTGATATTAGATAAACAAGAGGCCCATGGGCCTTAACGGTCACCTGATATTAGATAAACAAAAGGCCCATGGGCCTTAACGGTCACCTGATATTAGATAAACAAGAGGCCCATGGGCCTTAACGGTCACCTGATATTAGATAAACAATAGGCCCATGGGCCTTAACGGTCACCTGATATTAGATAAACAAGAGGCCCATGGGCCTTAACGGTCACCTGATATTAGATAAACAAGAGGCCCATGGGCCTTAATCGGTCACCTGATATTAGATAAACAAGAGGCCCATGGGCCTTAACGGTCACCTGATATTAGATAAACAAAGGCCCAGGCCTTAACGGTCACCTGATATTAGATAAACAAAGAGGCCCATGGGCCTTAACGGTCACCTGATATTAGATAAACAAAAGGCCCATGGGCCTTAACGGTCACCTGATATTAGATAAACAAAAGGCCCAAGGGCCTTAACGGTCACCTGATATTAGATAAACAATAGGCCCATGGGCCTTAACGGTCACCTGATATTAGATAAACAAGAGGCCCATGGGCCTTAACGGTCACCTGATATTAGATAAACAAGAGGCCCATGGGCCTTAACGGTCACCTGATATTAGATAAACAATAGACCCATGGGCCTTAACGGTCACCTGATATTAGATAAACAATAGGCCCATGGGCCTTAACGGTCACCTGATATTAGATAAACAATAGGCCCATGGGCCTTAACGGTCACCTGATATTAGATAAACAATAGGCCCATGGGCCTTAACGGTCACCTGATATTAGATAAACAATAGGCCCATGGGCCTTAACGGTCACCTGATATTAGATAAACAATAGGCCCATGGGCCTTAACGGTCACCTGATATTAGATAAACAATAGGCCCATGGGCCTTAACGGTCACCTGATATTAGATAAACAATAGGCCCATGGGCCTTAACGGTCACCTGATATTAGATAAACAATAGGCCCATGGGCCTTAACGGTCACCTGATATTAGATAAACAATAGGCCCATGGGCCTTAACGGTCACCTGATATTAGATAAACAATAGGCCCATGGGCCTTAACGGTCACCTGATATTAGATAAACAATAGGCCCATGGGCCTTAACGGTCACCTGATATTAGATAAACAATAGGCCCATGGGCCTTAACGGTCACCTGATATTAGATAAACAAGAGGCCCATGGGCCTTAACGGTCACCTGATATTAGATAAACAATAGGCCCAATGGGCCTTAACGGTCACCTGATATTAGATAAACAATAGGCCCATGGGCCTTAACGGTCACCTGATATTAGATAAACAATAGGCCCATGGGCCTTAACGGTCACCTGATATTAGATAAACAATAGGCCCATGGGCCTTAACGGTCACCTGATATTAGATAAACAATAGGCCCATGGGCCTTAACGGTCACCTGATATTAGATAAACAATAGGCCCATGGGCCTTAACGGTCACCTGATATTAGATAAACAATAGGCCCATGGGCCTTAACGGTCACCTGATATTAGATAAACAAGAGGCCCATGGGCCTTAACGGTCACCTGATATTAGATAAACAAGAGGCCCATGGGCCTTAACGGTCACCTGATATTAGATAAACAAGAGGCCCATGGGCCTTAACGGTCACCTGATATTAGATAAACAAGAGGCCCATGGGCCTTAACGGTCACCTGATATTAGATAAACAAGAGGCCCATGGGCCTTAACGGTCACCTGATATTAGATAAACAAGAGGCCCATGGGCCTTAACGGTCACCTGATATTAGATAAACAAGAGGCCCATGGGCCTTAACGGTCACCTGATATTAGTAAACACGAGGCCCATGGGCCTTAACAGTCACCTGATATTAGATAAACGATAGGCCCATGGGCCTTAACAGTCACATGATATTAGATAAACACGAGGCCCATGGGCCTTAACAGTCACCTGATATTAGATAAACGATAGGCCCAATGGGCCTTAACGGTCACCTGATATTAGATAAACACGAGGCCCATGGGCCTTAACAGTCACCTGATATTAGATAAACGATAGGCCCATGGGCCTTAACGGTCACCTGATATTAGATAAACACGAGGCCCATGGGCCTTAACAGTCACCTGATATTAGATAAACGATAGGCCCATGGGCCTTAACGGTCACCTGATATTAGATAAACACGAGGCCCATGGGCCTTAACAGTCACCTGATATTAGATAAACAATAGGCCCATGGGCCTTAACGGTCACCTGATATTAGATAAACATGAGGCCCATGGGCCTTAACAGTCACCTGATATTAGATAAACAATAGGCCCATGGGCCTTAACAGTCACCTGATATTAGATAAACACGAGGCCCATGGGCCTTAACAGTCACCTGATATTAGATAAACGATAGGCCCATGGGCCTTAAACAGTCACCTGATATTAGATAAACAAAGGCCCATGGGCCTTAACAGTCACCTGATATTAGATAAACGATAGGCCCATGGGCCTTAACGGTCACCTGATATTAGATAAACAGAGGCCCATGGCCTTAACAGTCACCTGATATTAGATAAACAAGGCCCATGGGCCTTAACAGGTCACCTGATATTAGATAAACAAGAGGCCCATGGGCCTTAACAGTCACCTGATATTAGATAAACACAGAGGCCCATGGGCCTTAACGGTCACCTGATATTAGATAAACAAGAGGCCCATGGGCCTTAACGGTCACCTGATATTAGATAAACAATAGGCCCATGGGCCTTAACGGTCACCTGATATTAGATAAACAATAGGCCCATGGGCCTTAACGGTCACCTGATATTAGATAAACAAGAGGCCCATGGGCCTTAACGTCACCTGATATTAGATAAACAAAGCCCATGGCCCTTAACGGTCACCTGATATTAGATAAACAAGAGGCCCATGGGCCTTAACGGTCACCTGATATTAGATAAACAATAGGCCCATGGGCCTTAACGGTCACCTGATATTAGATAAACACGAGGCCCATGGGCCTTAACAGTCACCTGATATTAGATAAACATAGGCCCATGGGCCTTAACAGTCACCTGATATTAGATAAACACGATAGGCCCATGGGCCTTAACAGTCACCTGATATTAGATAAACAATAGGCCCATGGGCCTTAACGGTCACCTGATATTAGATAGATAAACAATAGGCCCATGGGCCTTAACGGTCACCTGATATTAGATAAACGAATTGAGGGCCCATGGGCCTTAACAGTCACCTGATATTAGATAAACGATAGGCCCATGGGCCTTAACAGTCACCTGATATTAGATAAACACGAGGCCCATGGGCCTTAACAGTCACCTGATATTAGATAAACGATAGGCCCATGGGCCCTTAACGGTCACCTGATATTAGATAAACACGAGGCCCATGGGCCTTAACAGTCACCTGATATTAGATAAACGATAGGCCCATGGGCCTTAACAGTCACCTGATATTAGATAAACACGAGGCCCATGGGCCTTAACAGTCACCTGATATTAGATAAACGATAGGCCCATGGGCCTTAACGGTCACCTGATATTAGATAAACAATAGGCCCATGGGCCTTAACAGTCACCTGATATTAGATAAACGATAGGCCCATGGGCCTTAACAGTCACATGATATTAGATAAACACGAGGCCCATGGGCCTTAACAGTCACCTGATATTAGATAAACGATAGGCCCATGGGCCTTAACGGTCACCTGATATTAGATAAACAAGAGGCCCATGGGCCTTAACGGTCACCTGATATTAGATAAACGATAGGCCCATGGGCCTTAACGGTCACCTGATATTAGATAAACAAGAGGCCCATGGGCCTTAACGGTCATCTGATATTAGATAAACAAGAGGCCCATGGGCCTTAACGGTCACCTGATATTAGATAAACAAGAGGCCCATGGGCCTTAACGTCATCTGAATTAGATAAACAATGGCCCATGGGCCTTAACGGTCACCTGATATAGATAAACAATAGGCCATGGGCCGTAACAGTCACCTGATATAAGATAAACAATAGACCCACAGGCCTTAACGGTCACCTGATATTAGATAAACAATAGACCCATGGGCCTTAACGGTCAACTGATATTAGATAAACAATAGGCCCATGGGCCTTAACGGTCACCTGATATTAGATAAACAATAGGCCCATGGGCCTTAACGGTCACCTGATATTAGATAAACAATAGGCCCATGGGCCTTAACGGTCACCTGATATTAGATAAACACGAGGCCCATGAGCCTTAACAGTCACCTGATATAAGATAAACGATAGGCCCATGGGCCTTAACAGTCACCTGATATTAGATAAACACGAGGCCCATGGGCCTTAACAGTCACCTGATATTAGATAAACACGATAGGCCCATGGGCCTTAACGGTCACCTGATATTAGATAAACAAGAGGCCCATGGGCCTTAACGGTCACCTGATATTAGATAAACAAGGCCCATGGGCCTTATAGGCCCATATGATAAATGCCTTAACGGTCACCTGATATTAGATAAACACGAGGCCCATGGGCCTTAACAGTCACCTGATATTAGATAAACGATAGGCCCATGGGCCTTAACGGTCACCTGATATTAGATAAACAATAGGCCCATGGGCCTTAACAGTCACATGATATTAGATAAACAAGAGGCCCATGGGCCTTAACAGTCACCTGATATTAGATAAACGATAGGCCCATGGGCCTTAACAGTCACCTGATATTAGATAAACACGAGGCCCATGGGCCTTAACAGTCACTTGATATTAGATAAACGATAGGCCCATGGGCCTTAACAGTCACATGATATTAGATAAACACGAGGCCCATGGGCCTTAACAGTCACCTGATATTAGATAAACGATAGGCCCATGGGCCTTAACGGTCACCTGATATTAGATAAACAAGAGGCCCATGGGCCTTAACGGTCACCTGATATTAGATAAACAATAGGCCCATGGGCCTTAACGGTCACCTGATATTAGATAAACAATAGGCCCATGGGCCTTAACAGTCACCTGATATTAGATAAACAATAGGCCCATGGGCCTTAACGGTCACCTGATATTAGATAAACAAGAGGCCCATGGGCCTTAACGGTCACCTGATATTAGATAAACAAGAGGCCCATGGGCCTTAACGGTCACCTGATACTAGATAAACAAGAGGCCCATGGGCCGTAACAGTCACCTGATATAAGATAAACAATAGACCCATGGGCCTTAACGGTCACCTGATATTAGATAAACAATAGACCCATGGGCCTTAACGGTCACCTGATATTAGATAAACAATAGGCCCATGGGCCTTAACGGTCACCTGATATTAGATAAACAATAGGCCCATGGGCCTTAATGGTCACCTGATATTAGATAAATAATAGGCCCATGGGCCTTAACGGTCACCTGATATTAGATAAACACGAGGCCCATGGGCCTTAACAGTCACCTGATATTAGATAAACAATAGACCCACAGGGCCTTAACGGTCACCTGATATTAGATAAACAATAGACCCATGGGCCTTAACGGTCACCTGATATTAGATAAACAATAGACCCATGGGCCTTAACGGTCACCTGATATTAGATAAACAATAGGCCCATGGGCCTTAACGGTCACCTGATATTAGATAAACAATAGGCCCATGGGCCTTAACGGTCACCTGATATTAGATAAACAAGAGGCCCATGGGCCTTAACGGTCACCTGATATTAGATAAACAAGAGGCCCCATGGGGCCTTAACGGTCACCTGATATTAGATAAACAAGAGGCCCATGGGCCTTAATGGTCACCTGATATTAGATAAACAGTAGGCCCATAGGCCTTAACGGTCACCTGATATTAGATAAACAATAGGTCCATAGGCCTTAACGGTCACCTGATATTAGATAAACAAGAGGCCCATGGGCCTTAACGGTCACCTGATATTAGATAAACAATAGGCCCATGGGCCTTAACGGTCACCTGATATTAGATAAACAAGAGGCCCATGGGCCTTAACGGTCACCTGATATTAAATAAACAATAGGTCCATGGGCCTTAATGGTCACCTGATATTAGATCAACACAGAGGCCCATGGCTTTAACGGTCACCTGATATTAAATAAAAAATAGTTATGTCATTAACTAGCCAACTTGTGTCTTTTGTTCACAAAATAGGAACATAGATTTAATAGGTCTACATACAAAGTTTCATTAAGAATGGTGCATATTGACTCACAGTATCATGTTCACATTAAGGTTCACATTAAAGTTGAATCACGCTGATTTTCAAACTCGGTCGAGATCTGTCCAATGTAAGTCCACACACAAAATTTCATTAAATTCGGTTTGAATTTACTGAAGTTATCGTGTTCACAAGTAAATGTTAATGAATGTCGCACTACAGACGATTGACGACACACACGACAGACAACGCAGGACGACGGACAAAAGACTATCACCATCAGGTGACCTAAAAAATTACAAGACAATTTAAATATGTGAAATAACTTTTATTTTCAAACAAACAAAACGAAAAGTCATTTGCTATTCATTAATTGTTTTTGTAGCGAACAAATATTAATATAAATTGTAATGATGACCAAAGAGTGATAACTCCGATATGATGCTCACAATTCAATATCATGATTTATAAATAAATAAATAAATGTACAATTATATGTGCCATGGCTGGGAGAAAATTTGGAATGTTATTTTTACTTCAGTAACCTATTGAAAACCATCAGGTTTGACGAATTAAGCTGTAATATCCACTCAAATGGATAGACAACCAGGTATAATAACTTATTAACGTTAGTTATATCACATAATTAAGACACTGTAAAATTCTTGTATATTTAGATGGAAACATACCGGCAGAAATTACTTTACCAATAGTAACAAGAGTCTCGGATGGCCTGTATCGCTCACCTGGTTTGCATTGCGAAGAAATGTTCTGAAAACGGGATCATGGTTTTCTAAAGGATTTCAAAGAATTAAATTAATTTCCCCTATCCAGCCCTACTCTTCTGCTCCATGGGGCCAGAGCAAAAATTTAAACCAGCTCTGTTCTCCTTTGCTAAGGATGTTTGTGACCAAATTTGGTTACAATCTTTGCAGAACTCTATGACTAGTATTAATCTTTAAAGGATGTACCTCTATTTCACTTATTGGGCTCCGCCCCTCCTGACCCTATGGGTCAGAGCCAAAATTTATACAAACTCTGTTCCGCTTCCCCTAAGAATGTTTCTGACCAAATTTGGTTACAATCTCCATTGTATGTAGAACTCAAGATCTATGACAAGTACCGATTTAAAGGAAATGTTGAGACGGCAGACCTTCGGTCCAAGTGAGCTACAATATAACACTGTAAAATGAGAAATGTGAAATTGTAGTCGACACATTGACTTCATGGTCTGACCGTGTGTTTTCTTTTCAATGCACTGTTAGTAGATGCAATAATAATGATCTTTGGAAGTACTGCCAAAAATCATTTTCAGCTCTTATTTGTACTTGAAAAATTAATTCTCAAAATGTTGGTAACTTTGGTGGTAAATATCATAACGGGTATTAAAAGCTCGTCATGATTTGTTAGTTTGAAAAATATGGCTCAAATAACTTAATTCATATGATTATGTAAGTCCAAAAATAGTTTCACTGAATTTCAATGTGCTAAAAGTAAGACATAGGAGTCAGAAATTGAAATGTAGTGAATAATAAATAATTTATTACTCTTTTTCATAAAATCTTTCTATCCTTGACAACTCGTCACAAGTATTTAATACTTACGTAATGAAAGCCTTGCATGATACTAGATGATGTGTAAGTTGTAAATTTTTGATATGATGATGAAAGTACTACTTTGATGAATGTGTTTTACACATGATTTATACAAAAATATTTGACAGAAATATGAATTCTTATCTCGTGAATCAACATATTGCTATTTATAACTATACATTACAACAGATCCCACAGGAATCTTGGTGTACCAAAGAATTATCTATGTCAGACAATGGAAAGAGTGATCTTTCCTCGTCTTTTACCTCTACTTTTGAAACATTGGTATTTAATATAACTACAAAAACTTCACATGATGAAGATATCTGCTTAGCAGAAACACATTTCAAGTTTAAATTTAAATTCAATATCCATGTAGTATTTAGATGTATTCAAAATAGATATGCATAACTCAGTACCATGAATTTGAATAGCCAAGCATTTGATTATGATGGGTTAATAAGAAACCAATAGCTAGGGGTGAAACAGTTCACTATTACTACAGTTCAGTTCGTAGTGTATCACTTTTTGGTGTTTTTTTTTTTTTTCGGTTCAATACATTAATACTTATATTTACACAAAATATCAGGATTGTATCAAGTTTAAAACCCTAGGTTGTTAAGCCTTTCATCATAGACAATTATAAATTCACTATACCTAAATGTTTAGTGTTTTACGCACAATTTCCTGACAGTATAGTCCTACAAGTCCTACATGCTATGATGCTACGATGCATTTATATCTAGAGTAAGCTTCAACATACATGTATGCAAGACTTAACAATCCCCCCCAAACAATTCAATACAGTAGAGCGGTTAACTGCCAAGGCATCTGTAAATCACCTAGGGTTTTGTCAGATTCATTTTTCCCATCAAAAACAATGTTACTGCAAATAATACCACTTGTGAGTGGCTATTATGAACACTGGCTACACCAATCAGAGATGTGCTTATACATAGTGCTTTGGACTACCACAAATTCATGGCGCTAAAGAGACAGTACTAGTTCATGTAACCTAATGGTGACAATAATACTGTATTGTACTGTACAACAGTGTATTGAACTGAAAAAGAAATATACTGTGATTCAACTACACTGCGTTAAACTGTTTCACCCCTAGTAATAGCAAAATAATTTCTGTGATAGCACAAAATTAGCAATGTTGATGAAGCGTTTTCTCATTTTCTGGAGTAACTATGGCAACATTATTAGCTATTCTAGTAAGTAATGGCTGAATCTTGTCTTCATCAAGTTCATTTACCCATAACTCCTTGAGATATTTGTCCATGTAGTTTCTCTGACTGGTTATCTCCCCTACTTGCTTATCCGTATGGACGACCTGAATGAACAATACGTCCTTATAAGGTGCGTTGTCACCATCACAGTAGCCATGTAGCAGTAGAGCAGCAAACGGTGACAAACTTTCAAAATTGTCTAAAATGACGCCCTTTCCTTGTGATTTGTCAAAGATATTCTGAAGCTTATTGTCTAGTTCCTTCTTGTCCTCTGCCGGGCTTTTATGCATGAGATCCCGTGTAATGTGGATATGTGAGCTCTGGCTCCCCATGGATCTGTTGAACAGGCCTGTGTATAGGGTCAGTAACTGTTTAGCTAAGCATTCAGCAGTACGTGACTCTCCGTGCTGGTTGTCTGGGACCACCATCATAAACACTGCAGGTGCTATAGGGTTTTTCTCCACTATCTTTGGACGAAGAAGTCCAAACACTGTCCTCCAAAAATCTTTTTCTTGTTCTGGAAATTTTGCTTTGAGTTCCTTAAATCTTTCCTGAAAATGGTGGAAAGAAATCCGAGAACCTCCATCTGGATCCAAATCTGCCCGAATGGTACTGACATTTGCATCAAAATTACCTTTTACGAGAAAATTACCTGCAAGCACTATTAGTATGACAATGACCGATGCAGAAAAAATGTAGTAAGCCGAGTTGTTTGCTTGCTCCTGTTGATTTGGGCCTTTGCTTTTATCATGAACAGATTTAACAGGAGATCTTTTACATGGTGTTGGGCTTCTTTCAAAACTGGAGTTACTTGAAACACTTTTTACTGACTGTGGAGTTGCAGCAGGAGAGCGAGTATTCCTGGAACTTTGTGGTGATATTCCCTCTCTAGATGATACTGAAACATTCTCAAAGCCAGGCGAGGAAGTCTCTTTTCTGGGACTGGAGTCTATCTCATCCTCTGAAGATTCCAAGTCACTTACATTTTCTCTCAGTGGTCTCCTTGGAGAAGGTCCTTTTCTACCTGTACGTAAATTGTAGGGTGAACTGCCCTCTCTACGAGCTTCAGCCATGGGTACAGCTTATTTTATTAGAAGATCCGGGAGCTGCCTTCAATACCTGTTGAATAAATGGAAATATCAAAATAACTTAAAATGTTTTTGGACTTTGAAAGATCATTCTGTACAAGCATTTGAGTTTTCATAATTTTCACTTACAGTTGTTAGTGGAAGGTTTTTTTCCAAGAACTGATGCTAAAACAAGGACAAATTTTACATCCAACTTTTATAAATATGAATTTCTGACAAAATAGATATATCCATCAGTGCTTTTACATGAAGACAATAAATTGCATTTATGGCCCCAAAAATTTGTCAAATTTTTAAACCTGTTATTTTGTGATTAACTTGTTAAATTTCAAATATCTAGTACGTCCCCGATGCAATTAGTATGATTGATATGTATCATTGTAATTGTTGCCATGGTAACCATCCGAAATATGCATAAATTAAGCAAATGTGACAACATGGTCATTTTTTCGCCTATTTTTGCTGAGTTTTTCATCTGGAAATTATAGAGTTTCATCCTTGAACAAACTTTATATTTCTCCTAAAGATGGATCTTAAGTGCCTACATGTTCTCAGTAGATATTAGTTTGTTCAAGATTGCCCTCTATTGTTTCTTAGACAAAATATATTAAATATTTCAGATACAACAGTTTAATTTCATACCACTACATTGAATTATATGAATTTGGGGCCAATAAGGGCCCAAATCATATATAATGTGACGCTTCCCAAATTGGTACACTTTTCTAATATAAATGTTAAAATTTTCTCATGTGTGCTTGAATCCTGGGTTTTCTCTGAACAAGACATTCACTAAATAGATGCCTTTAGTTTTAATTTAATGATCTGTTTACTTGTCAGCAGTGTACATATTTATAAATAGAGAGCTTTAAAGCATACCTGGTCCAGTCCTGTGTTCAGCAGATTCGAGTACCAAAAATGGTACACCTCCTAAATTTGATTTGATTAATAAATGCTAGACATGATAAAATATGTTTGAATTCATTTAAGGAAAGTTAAAACATCTTTTTATTTAAGTCACATATATATATCTGTCAAAAATAATTCATTCAGCACTTGTTTTCCTTACATGTTTTAAAATATATGGTGTTTTAAGGGTTATCGCATGACATTGTTTCCCAGATTTTTTCACAATTTCATCATTATCATTTTTATATAGAGATACCAATGCAAGCAACAGGAAAGAGTATGACATATAAAAATTGTTACTGTTACTATTAAGCATCTTTATTTTTGTTCAGGAAAATTATTGTCAGTTTAGTAAACTAAAAATTCTGCTTCATATACAAGTGTATCATTTTGGGTAATGTAAAGGTTCCCATTAGTCCTTTATACATTTGCATTTATTACCATGCATACAAATATTGTATGTATTACCAGTTGTCATCAAAATGGAAGTCGAAGATTGATGTTTGATGTCAATTTTAGTACTAATTGACTAGCTGCGATGATGTAGCTCTGAATGAGGGACAGACAATTTCTGACAGATTGAGTGGAGTGGAGACAGGGTATGATTATCCGTTCTACTAATTGACATACATCGTATCAATCTTCAACTTTCATTTTAAATTCTTACACTTTTTTACAATGAATATTCACTAGATGTGTACCAAATATCATTACACACATGTAATACAGCTGTCTACTTTACATTTCATTTGTATGATTGTAAAAATTCCTATAGACTTTTAAAGTTTAATTTAATCTTCTATCACAGGGCCTCGTTACTAATGACGATATATATAAGATAGGTCACGTCTATTTACATACATTACACGAGGCCCTATGCTTCTATTAAGTTTTTTTTTTCATTAATTAGCTGAACAATGATGTGGCCATATGTGTTTTGGTTAAAGGGACAATTCAATCAGGCTACATTTTTAATTCTTTTACATAACCAAGAAGCAAAATATGGCATAAAATGTATTGTTTCTATATTTCTTATGAAACACATAACATAAATAATTGACAAATTCCATGTCATTGTTTAGTATTTTAAATTGATACCTGTTGTTATTACAAATCGTTGATCAATATGATTAAGCAGGTACAATATATGTACGCTGTACCCATACCTGAGCCAAAGTCATGCACGTTAAACAAACGAACTACACAACCACTTAGGAGGTGATAAAATGATTTTTTATGAAAGACAATTACACCTAATAAGGTAAACACACACTACTGTCAGAGCGATTTGAGCAGGTCTAGATAAAAGTTGCATTACTCTACGGACAAGGGACAGGGGTTCGACATACAGATGTTCGACCCACAATGAGTAATAGCGGACAGCGAGCGAGTTTGAACATTTCACACGCATTTCACAACCATAAGCTTTTCTGGCATATCACAGTAAAACCGACAGATCTAATTTCCATTATAACTGGTTTGTTTCCGATATATGTACACATTTTGATGTTCTCTTAGAATGAATTGTCCCTTTAACCCTAACTTCAAAATATAGAGAGAAATGTTACTCAACGCATGTGTACCATTGGTAGATCGAACTACAACGAAAGCAGGGTATTTACTCAGTTATGTACATTAGGGCTGAAACGATTAGTCAAATAATCGGAGGCGTTTGATTAATGAAGCTAATCGCTGATAATCGATTAAAGATTTTATTAATCGTTAATCGTAACATGAATAGCAATGTGCATTGTAAGCTGACTAAACACGTTGACAGATCATGGATTTCTGAGTAAGCCATTCCGATTGGAGTTTCATCTCTTTATGCACATGTCTTGAACTCAATAATTAAAGCATATATGATGTGAGAAATACTTGTTAAATTACGTCTCTGTGGAAGTCATTAATCAATGAAAAAGTGGATGTCATGACAAAGTTTGCAATACACTGTTCGCCAATTTTCACTGGCGATCAACTCCATGTTGTTACGTGACAGAGACCTAATCGCCGCCGGGACGCTCGGGAGCGGAAGGAGCAGTAATCTTGAACATTTAAATTTTACTATTGCATGTGTTTATCATATAAAAAGAATGTTTTTGTTCATATTCTAATTGAAGATAAGAGTTGTTGATTTATTTTATTTTTTTGATTACGGAAATAAAAAAGTTCATTGACGAAAATTTGGTCATGTCGCTCCGTGGCGATCCAGATTTGGTTGATTAGTGGTACGTGTGAAGGTCACGTCAAAACAGCGGGTTAGCAGACTTGATTTAAACGATGTTACGGAAGACGATACAGGAACGGAATTCATAGCTTATTTGGGATAAAATGCGTTTGTTTTGTCAATAAATCTATTCTTATTTGTTGGTAGGCTTATATTATATAAGGCATGTCCTCTGTCATATTGTACAGTAGGTGTTATTGTTAGTTGAAAACAAAACATGGCGGACATATTCAGTAATCAGTAGTGAAACAATATAGTTGCCTTCAATTGAAACGATTAATCGATTAGTAATCGATTACATGTGACCGAATAATCGAATACAAAAATTGCTAATCGTTTCAGCCCTAAATTGTACACGTACATTGTCAGCTGATTGTACCAAAAAGTTCGAAAACGAAAGTAGACATGTTTAAGTTCTTAAACAGCGAATACATAATAAAATGTCTTTAAAAAAAAAAAACCCAGATAAGTTTAAAAGATGTTAATAGAGGCAAATAACAACTTTTTCATTTTAAATACAGGAGATTTAAAGTAAAATGAGCAATGAGTTACCTAAAATGCACTATGGCCTACCTCCGGAACCGCTACGGAAATACACTGATGACGACTAATAGTATAAACGGAACTTATTTTTTCCGGAAATAAGTTAATAGTTTATTTTTGTAATTTTTCTAAATTAATCAGAAACACAAATATGTATTTCCTTTGATTTTATAGAAATCTTTAATTCTAGCTAACCGTCAATAGTAATATATTGTATATTTAGTTTTATAACCACCCTTTTCTGGCACTAAACTAGTCTAAAGCGAAAGTGAAAGTAGAAATACTCTTACTGTCGCCCCGTGTTTTCACATTATATAGACCTTCAATTATATGATTTCAACATTTTCTGTGAATAAACATGCATTTGATTAGGAAATAAAATGAATTGACGTTATCCTGATCAATAAAGTTACTATTTTTCAACAATGGATGTTGCCTGGATATTGCATCACCTATATGTTAAAATGTAAGTGGTGTATTTCACCACCACCCCCGGATGATTTTATTAATAATACTGGTTTAATTTATTGTCGAAGTATATGACCACGTGGCCAAACTGGATAAGGCTCCCGACTTCTGATCGGAGGATTGCGAGTTCGAATCTCGTCGTGGTCTTTTCCGTATTTTTGTGTCATTTTTATAAGTTGATGGGATATAACTCATAAACGATGTAACTGATCTGATCAATTATATGTAATAATTCTGTTTGATGTTTTGTTAAATAAACATACAATTTGCTGCTTATTCAGCTCCATCTCCCGGGTAAGGATAGCTACATATAACTTATTGGCAGGTATAGGTAGTCCGCTAAACCTGCCTATATTATTAGGCTTTTTAATTTTTTTTTTAAGAATTAAAAAAGCCTAATATAGGCAGGTTTAGCGGACTAAGGTATAGGTAACGTATTGGACAGTTACAGGTAACGTATTTTACAGGTACAATTACCGTATTGGACAGTTACTGTAACGTATGGACAGTACAGGTAACGTTTTTGGACAGGTACAGGTAACGTATTGGACAGGTACATGTAACGTATTGACATAGGTACAGGTAACGTATTGGACAGTTACAGGTAACGTTATTGGACAGGTACAGGTAACGTATTGGACAGGTACAGGTAACGTTTTGGACAGGTACAGGTAACTTATTGGACAGTTACAGGTAACGTATTGGACAGGTATAGGTAACGTATTGGACAGGTATAGTAACGTATTGGACAGGTACATGTAACTTATTTGGACAGTACAGGTTACTCATTGGACAGGTATACAGGTAACGTATTGGACAGGTACAAGTAACGTATTGGACAGGTACAGGTAACGTTGGAGAGGTACAGGTACAGGACGGTTACAGGTAACTTATTGGACAGGTACAGGTAACGTATTGGACAGGTACAGGTAACTACTTATTGGGACAGGAAGTACAGGTAACGTATTGGACAGGTACATGTAACTATTGGACAGGTACAGGTAACGTATTGGACAGGTACAGGTAACTTATTGGACAGGTATACAGGTACAGGTAACTTATTGGACAGGTATAACGTAACGTAAGTTTTGGACAGGTACAGGTAACGTATTGGACAGGTACAGGTAACTTATTGGACAGGTACAGGTAAACGTTTTGGACAGGTACAGGTAACTATTGGACAGGTACAGGTAACGTTATTGGACAGGTACAGGTAACGTATTGGACAGGTACAGGTAACGCATTGGACAGGTACAGGTAACTTATTGGACAGGTACAGGTAACTTATTGGACAGGTACAGGTAACGTATTGGACAGGTACAGGTAACTTATTGGACAGGTACAGGTAACGTATTGGACAGGTACAAGTAACTTATTGGACAGGTACAGGTAACGTTATTGGACAGGTTACAGGTAACTTATTGGACAGGTACAGGTAACGTATTGGACAGTTACAGATAACGTATTGGACAGATACAGGTAACGTATTGGACAGTTATAGATAATGTATTGGACAGATACAGGTAACGTATTGGACAGTTACAGGTAACGTATTGGACAGGTACAGGTAACGTATTGGACAGGTACAGGTAACGTATTGGACAGGTACAGGTAACTTATATTGGAACAGGTACAGGTAACTTATTGGACAGGTACAGGTAACGTATTGGACAGGTACAGGTAACGCATTGGACAGGTACAGGTAACGTATTGGACAGGTACAAGTAACTTTTTGGACAGGTACAGGTAACTTATTGGACAGTTACAGGTAACGTATCGGACAGTTACAGGTAACTTATTGGACAGGTATAGGTAACTTATTGGACGGGTATAGGTATCGTATTGGACAGGTACAGGTAAATATTGGAAGGTACAGTAACGTTATTGGACAGGTACAGATAACTTATTGGACAGGTACAGGTAACTTAATTGGACAGTACAGATAACGTATTGGACAGATACAGGTAACGTATTGGACAGTTATAGATAATGTATTGGACAGGTACAGGTAATTTATTGGACAGGTACAGGTAACGTTATTGGACAGGTACAGGTAACTTATTGGACAGGTACAGGTAACGTATTGGGACAGTACAATGTAACGTATTTGGACAGGTACAGGTAACTTATTGGACAGGTACAGGTAACGTATTGGACAGGTACAGGTAACTATTGGACAGGTACAGGTAACTTATTGGACAGGTACAGGTAAACGTATTGGACAGGTACAGGTAACTTATTGGACAGTTATACAGGTAACGTATTTGGACAGGTACAGGTAACGTATTGGACAGGTACAGGTAACGTATTGGACAGGTACAGGTAACGTATTGGACAGGTACAGGTAACTTATTGGACAGTTACAGGTAACATATTGGACAGGTACAGGTAACGTATTGGACAGGTACAGGTAACGTATTGGACAGGTACAGGTAACGTATTGGACAGGTACAGGTAACTTATTGGACAGTAAGGTACTTATGTAACAGTAACGTATGGACAGGTACAGGTAACTTATTGGACAGGTACAGGTAACTTATTGGACAGGTACAGGTAACGTATTGGACAGGTACAGGTAACTTATTGGACAGGTATAGGTAACGTATTGGACAGGTACAGGTAACGTATTGGACAGGTACAGGTAACTATTGGACAGGTACAGGTAACTTATTGGACAGGTACAGGTAACTTATTGGACAGGTACAGGTAACTTATTGGACAGGTACAGGTAACGTTATTGGACAGGTATAGGTAAGTAATTGGACAGTAACAGTAATGTATTGGACAGGTACAGGTAACTTTGGGACAGGTAACATGACAGTAAGTAACTTATTGGACAGGTACAGGTAACTTATTGGACAGGTACAGGTAACGTATTGGACAGGTACAGGTAACTTATTGGACAGGTACAGGTAACGTATTGGACAGGTACAGGTAACGTATTGGACAGGTACAGGTAACTTATTGGACAGGTACAGGTAACGTATTGGACAGGTACAGGATAACTTATTGGACAGGTACAGGTAACGTATTGGACAGGTACAGGTAACTTATTGGACAGGTACAGGTAACTTATTGGACAGGTACAGGTAACGTATTGGACAGGTACAGGTAACTTATTGGACAGGTACAGGTAACTTATTGGACAGGTACAGGTAACGTATTGGACAGGTACAGGTAATATGACAGTATTGGGACAGGTACATTGGTACAGGTACTTATTGGACAGGTACAGGTAACTTATTGGACAGGTACAGGTAACGTATTGGACAGGTACAGGTAACGTATTGGACAGGTACAGGTAACGTATTGGGACAGTTACAGGTAACTTATTGGACAGGTACAGGTAACTTATTGGACAGGTACAGGTAACTTATTGGACAGGTAATAGGTAAACTTATTGGACAGGTACAAGTAACGTTATTGGACAGGTACAGGTAACTTATTGGACAGGTACAGGTAACTTATTGGACAGGTATAGGTAACGTATTGGACAGGTACAAGTAACGTATTGGACAGGTACAGGTAACGTTTTGGACAGGTACAGGTAACTTATTGGACAGTTACAGGTAACGTATTGGACAGGTATAGGTAACGTATTGGACAGGTATAAGGTAACTTATTGGACAGGTACAGGTAACGTATTGGACAGGTACAGGTAACTTATTGGACAGGTACAGGTAACTTATTGGACAGGTACAGGTAACGTATTGGACAGGTATAGGTAACTTATTGGACAGGTACAAGTAACGTATTGGACAGGTAACATACGACAGGTAACTCATTACACATGTACAGGTAACTTATTGGACAGGTACAGGTAACTTATTGGACAGGTACAGGTAACGTATTGGACAGGTACAAGTAACGCATTGGAGAGGTACAGGTATCGTATTGGACGGTTACATGTAACTCATTGGACAAGTACAGGTAACGTATTGGACAGGTACAAGTAACTTATTGGACAGGTACAGGTAACGTTTTGGACAGGTACATGTAACATATTGGACAGGTACAGGTAACGCATTGGACTGGTACAGGTAACTTATTGGACAGATACAGGTAACTTATTGGACAGGTACAGGTAACGTATTGGACAGGTACAGGTAACTTATTGGACAGGTACAGGTAACGTATTGGACAGTTACAGGTAACTTATTGGACAGGTACAGGTAACTTATTGGACAGGTACAGGTAACTTATTGGACAGGTATAGGTAACGTATTGGACAGGTACAAGTAACGTATTGGACAGGTACAGGTAACGTATTGGACAGGTACAGGTAACGTATTGGACAGGTACAGGTAACGTATTGGACAGGTACAGGTAACGTATTGGACAGGTACAGGTAACTTATTGGACAGGTACAGGTAACGTATTGGACAGGTACAGGTAACTTATTGGACAGGTACAGGTAACTTATTGGACAGGTACAGGTAACTTATTGGACAGGTATATGTATTGGACGTAAGGTAACTATTGGACAGGTACAGGTAACTTATTGGACAGGTACAGGTAACTTATTGGACAGGTATAGGTAACTTATTGGACAGGTACAGTAACGTATTGGACAGGTACAGGTAACGTATTGGACAGGTACAGTAATATTGACAGTAAGGAATTATTGGACAGGTACAGGTAACGTATTGGACAGGTACAGGTAACTTATTGGACAGGTACAGGTAACGTATTGGACAGGTACAGGTAACTTATTGGACAGGTACAGGTAACTTATTGGACAGGTACAGGTAACTTATTGGACAGGTATAGGTAACGTATTGGACAGGTACAAGTAACGTATTGGACAGGTACAGGTAACTTATTGGACAGTTACAGGTAACTTATTGGACAGGTACAGGTAACGTATTGGACAGGTACAGGTAACGTATTGGACAGGTACAGGTAACGTATTGGACAGGTACAGGTAACTTATTGGACAGGTACAGGTAACGTATTGGACAGGTACAGGTAACTTATTGGACAGGTATAAGGGACGTATTGGACAGTGTACAGGTAACTTTGGACAGGTACAGGTAACTCATTACACATGTACAGGTAACTTATTGGACAGGTACAGGTAACGTATTGGACAGGTACAGGTAACGTATTGGACAGTTACAAGTAACTTATTGGACAGGTACAGGTAACTTATTGGACAGGTACAGGTAACTTATTGGACAGGTACAGGTAACGTATTGGACAGGTACAGGTAACGTATTGGACAGGTACAGGTAACGTATTGGACAGGTATAGGTAACGTATTGGACAGGTACAAGTAACGTATTGGACAGGTACAGGTAACTTATTGGACAGGTACAGGTAACGTATTGGACAGGTACAGGTAACTTATTGGACAGGTACAGGTAACGTATTGGACAGGTACAGGTAACTTATTGGACAGGTACAGGTAACTTATTGGACAGGTACAGGTAACGTATTGGACAGGTATAGGTAACGTATTGGACAGGTACAAGTAACGTATTGGACAGGTACAGGTAACTTATTGGACAGGTACAGGTAACTTATTGGACAGGTACAGGTAACGTATTGGACAGGTATAGGTAACGTATTGGACAGGTACAGGTAACGTATTGGACAGTTACAGGTAACTTATTGGACAGGTATAGGTAACGTATTGGACAGGTACAGGTAACTTATTGGACAGGTACAGGTAACGTATTGGACAGGTACAGGTACAGGTAACTTATTGGACAGGTACATGTAACTTATTGGACAGGTACAGGTAACGTATTGGACAGGTACATGTAACTTATTGGACAGGTACAGGTAACGTATTGGACAGGTACAGGTAACGTATTGGACAGGTACAGGTAACTTATTGGACAGGTACAGGTAACTTATTGGACAGGTACAGGTAACTTATTGGACAGGTACAGGTAACTTATTGGACAGGTACAGGTAACTTATTGGACAGGTACAGGTAACGTATTGGACAGGTACAGTAACTTATTGGACAGGTATAGGTAACTTATTGGACAGGTACAGGTAACTTATTGGACAGGTAAGGTAACGTATTGGACAGGTACAGGTAACGTATTGGACAGGTACAGGTAACTTATTGGACAGGTACAGGTAACGTTTTGGAAAGGTACAGGTAACATATTGGACAAGTACAGGTAACGTATTGGACAGTTACAGATAACGTATTGGACAGGTATAGGTAACGTATTGGACAGTACAGGTAACTTATTGGACAGGTACAGGTAACGTATTGGACAGGTACACAGGTAACGTATTGGACAGGTACAGGTAACTTATTGGACAGGTACAGGTAACTTATTGGACAGGTACAGGTAACGTATTGGACAGTTACAAGTAACGTATTGGACAGGTACAGGTGACTTATTGGACAGGTACAGGTAACTTATTGGACAGGTACAGGTAACTTATTGGACAGGTACAGGTAACGTATTGAACAGGTATAGGTAACTTATTGGACAGGTACAAGTAACGTATTGGACAGGTACAGGTAACTTATTGGACAGGTACAGGTAACGTATTGGACAGGTACAGGTAACTTATTGGACAGGTACAGGTAACGTATTGGACAGGTATAGGTAACGTATTGGACAGGTATAGGTAACTTATTGGACAGGTACAGGTAACTTATTGGACAGGTACAGGTAACTTATTGGACAGGTACAGGTAACTTATTGGACAGGTACAGGTAACGTATTGGACAGGTATAGGTAACTTATTGAACAGGTACAGTAATATTGGACAGGTACAAGTAACGTATTGGACAGGTACAGGTAACTTATTGGACAGGTACAGGTAACTTATTGGACAGGTACAGGTAACTTATTGGACAGGTACAGGTAACGTATTGGACAGGTACAGGTAACGTATTGGACAGGTACAGGTAACTTATTGGACAGGTACAGGTAACGTATTGGACAGGTACAGGTAACGTATTGGACAGGTACAGGTAACGTATTGGACAGTTACAGGTAACGTATTGGACAGGTACAGGTAACGTATTGGACAGGTACAGGTAACGTATTGGACAGGTACAGGTAACTTATTGGACAGGTACAGGTAACGTATTGGACAGGTACAGGTAACGTATTGGACAGGTACAGGTAACGTATTGGACAGGTACAGGTAACGTATTGGACAGGTACAGGTAACTTATTGGACAGGTACAGGTAACGTATTGGACAGGTACAGGTAACGTATTGGACAGGTACAGGTAACGTATTGGACAGGTACAGGTAACTTATTGGACAGGTACAGGTAACTTATTGGACAGGTAAGGTAACTTATTGGACTGTTACATAGGTAACTTATTGGACAGGTACAGGTAACTTATTGGACAGGTACAGGTAACTTATTGGACAGGTACAGGTAACTTATTGGACAGGTACAGGTAACGTATTGGACAGGTACAGGTAACTTATTGGACAGGTACAGGTAACGTATTGGACAGGTACAGGTAACGTATTGGACAGGTACAGGTAACTTATTGGACAGGTACAGGTAACGTATTGGACAGGTACAGGTAACGTATTGGACAGGTACAAGTAACGTATTGGACAGGTACAGGTAACTTATTGGACAGGTACAGGTAACGTATTGGACAGGTACAGGTAACTTATTGGACAGGTACAGGTAACTTATTGGACAGGTACAGGTAACGTATTGGACAGGTACAGGTAACTTATTGGACAGGTACAGGTAACGTATTGGACAGGTACAGGTAACTTATTGGACAGGTACAAGTAACGTATTGGACAGGTACAGGTAACGTATTGGACAGGTACAGGTAACGTATTGGACAGGTACAGGTAACTTATTGGACAGGTACAGGTAACTTATTGGACAGGTACAGGTAACTTATTGGACAGGTACAGGTAACGTATTGGACAGGTACAGGTAACGTATTGGACAGGTACAGGTAACGTATTGGACAGGTACAGGTAACTTATTGGACAGGTATAGGTAACTTATTGGACAGGTACAGGTAACTTATTGGACAGGTACAGGTAACGTTATTGGACAGGTACAGGTAACTTATTGGACAGGTACAGGTAACGTATTGGACAGGTACAGGTAACTTATTGGACAGGTACAGGTAACTTATTGGACAGGTACAGGTAACGTATTGGACAGGTACAGGTAACGTATTGGACAGGTACAGGTAACTTATTGGACAGGTACAGGTAACTTATTGGACAGGTACAGGTAACGTATTGGACAGGTACAGGTAACGTATTGGAAGGTACAGGTAACTTATTGGACAGGTACAGGTAACGTTATTGGACAGGTACAGGTAACTTATTGGACAGGTACATGTAACGTATTGGACAGGTACAGGTAACTTATTGGACAGGTACAGGTAACTATTGGACAGGTACAGGTAACGTATTGGACAGGTACAGGTAACTTATTGGACAGGTACAGGTAACGTTATTGGACAGGTACAGGTAACTTATTGGACAGGTACAGGTAACTTATTGGACAGGTACAGGTAACGTATTGGACAGGTACAGGTAACTTATTGGACAGGTACAGGTAACTTATTGGACAGGTACAGGTAACGTATTGGACAGGTACATGTAACATATTGGACAGGTACAGGTAACGTATTGGACAGGTAAGGTAACGTATTGGACAGGTACAGGTAACTTATTGGACAGGTACAGGTAACGTATTGGACAGGTACAGGTAACGTATTGGACAGGTACAGGTAACGTTATTGGACAGGTACAGGTAACGTATTGGACAGGTACAGGTAACGTATTGGACAGGTACAGGTAACTTATTGGACAGGTACAGGTAACTTATTGGACAGGTACAGGTAACGTATTGGACAGGTACAGGTAACTTATTGGACAGGTATAGACAGGTACAGGTAACGTATTGGACAGGTACAGGTAACGTATTGGACAGGTACAGGTAACGTATTGGACAGGTACAGGTAACGTATTGGACAGGTACAGGTAACTTATTGGACAGGTACAGGTAACGTATTGGACAGGTACAAGTAACGTATTGGACAGGTACAGGTATCGTATTGGACAGTTACATGTAACTTATTGGACAGGTACAGGTAACGTATTGGACAGGTACAAGTAACTTATTGGACAGGTACAGGTAACTTATTGGACAGGTACAGGTAACGTATTGGACAGGTACAAGTAACATATTGGACAGGTACAGGTAACGCATTGGACAGGTACAGGTAACGTATTGGACAAGTACAGGTAACGTATTGGACAGGTACATGTAACTTATTGGACAGGTACAGGTAACGTTTTGGACAGGTACATGTAACATATTGGACAGGTACAGGTAACGCATTGGACAGGTACAGGTAACTTATTGGACAGGTATAGGTAACTTATTGGACAGGTACAGGTAACGTATTGGACAGGTACAGGTAACTTATTGGACAGGTACAGGTAACGTATTGGACAGGTACAGGTAACTTATTGGACAGGTACAGGTAACGTTATTGGACAGGTACAGGTAACGTATTGGACAGGTACAGGTAACGTATTGGACAGGTACAGGTAACTTATTGGACAGGTACAGGTAACGTATTGGACAGGTACAGGTAACGTATTGGACAGGTACAGGTAACTTATTGGACAGGTACAGGTAACTTATTGGACAGGTACAGGTAACTTATTGGACAGGTACAGGTAACTTATTGGACAGGTACAGGTAACGTATTGGACAGGTACAGGTAACTTATTGGACAGGTACAGGTAACTTATTGGACAGGTACAGGTAACTTATTGGACAGGTACAGGTAACTTATTGGACAGGTACAGGTAACGTATTGGACAGGTACAGGTAACGTATTGGACAGGTACAGGTAACTTATTGGACAGGTACAGGTAACTTATTGGACAGGTATAGGTAACGTATTGGACAGGTACAGGTAACGTATTGGACAGGTACAGGTAACTTATTGGACAGGTATAGGTAACGTATTGGACAGGTACAGGTAACGTATTGGACAGGTACAGGTAACTTATTGGACAGGTACAGGTAACGTATTGGACAGGTACAGGTAACATATTGGACAGGTACAGGTAACGTATTGGACAGGTACAGGTAACGTATTGGACAGGTACAGGTAACTTATTGGACAGGTACAGGTAACTTATTGGACAGGTACAGGTAACGTATTGGACAGGTATAGGTAACTTATTGGACAGGTATAGGTAACTTATTGGACAGGTACAGGTAACGTATTGGACAGGTACAGGTAACTTATTGGACAGGTATAGGTAACTTATTGGACAGGTACAGGTAACGTATTGGACAGGTACAGGTAACGTATTGGACAGGTACAGGTAACGTATTGGACAGGTACAGGTAACTTATTGGACAGGTACAGGTAACTTATTGGACAGGTACAGGTAACTTATTGGACAGGTACAGGTAACTTATTGGACAGGTACAGGTAACGTATTGGACAGGTACAGGTAACGTATTGGACAGGTACAGGTAACTTATTGGACAGGTACAGGTAACGTATTGGACAGGTACAGGTAACTCATTGGACAGGTACAGGTAACGTATTGGACAGGTACAGGTAACTTATTGGACAGGTACAGGTAACTTATTGGACAGGTACAGGTAACGTATTGGACAGGTATAGGTAACTTATTGGACAGGTACAGGTAACGTATTGGACAGGTACAGGTAACGTATTGGACAGGTACAGGTAACGTATTGGACAGGTACAGGTAACTTATTGGACAGGTACAGGTAACGTATTGGACAGGTACAGGTAACTTATTGGACAGGTACAAGTAACGTATTGGACAGGTACAGGTAACTTATTGGACAGGTACAGGTAACGTATTGGACAGGTACAGGTAACGTATTGGACAGGTACATGTAACTTATTGGACAGGTACAGGTAACTTATTGGACAGGTACAGGTAACTTATTGGACAGGTACAGGTAACTTATTGGACAGGTACAGGTAACGTATTGGACAGGTACAGGTAACGTATTGGACAGGTACAGGTAACTTATTGGACAGGTACAGGTAACGTATTGGACAGGTACAGGTAACTTATTGGACAGGTACAGGTAACGTATTGGACAGGTACAGGTAACATTGGACAGGTAAGGTAACTTATTGGACAGGTACAGGTAACGTATTGGACAGGTACAAGTAACTTATTGGACAGGTACAGGTAACGCATTGGACAGGTACAGGTAACGTATTGGACAGGTACAAGTAACGTATTGACACGGTACAGTAACTTATTGGACAGTACAGTAACGTATTGGACAGGTACAGGTAACGTATTGGACAGGTACAGGTAACTTATTGGACAGGTACAGGTAACTTATTGGACAGGTACAGGTAACTTATTGGACAGGTACAGGTAACGTATTGAACAGGTATAGGTAACTTATTGGACAGGTACAAGTAACGTATTGGACAGGTACAAGTAACTTATTGGACAGGTACAGGTAACTTATTGGACAGGTACATATAACTTATTGGACAGGTACAGGTAACGTATTGGACAGGTATAGGTAACGTATTGGACAGGTACAGGTAACGTATTGGACAGGTATAGGTAACTTATTGGACAGGTACAGTAACTATTGGACAGGTAACTTATTGGACAGGTACAGGTAACTTATTGGACAGGTACAGGTAACTTATTGGACAGGTAAGGTAACGTATTGGACAGGTACAGGTAACTTATTGGACAGGTACAGGTTAACTATTGGACAGGTACAGGTAACTTATTGGACAGGTACAGGTAACTTATTGGACAGGTATAGGTAACTTATTGGACAGGTACATGTAACATATTGGACAGGTACAGGTAACTTATTGGACAGGTATAGGTAACGTATTGGACAGGTACAGGTAACTTATTGGACAGGTACAGGTAACGTATTGGACAGGTACAGGTAACGTATTGGACAGGTACAGGTAACTTATTGGACAGTTACAGGTAACGTATTGAACAGGTATAGGTAACTTATTGGACAGGTACAGGTAACTATTGGACAGGTACAGGTAACTTATTGGACAGGTACAGGTAACTTATTGGACAGGTACAGGTAACTATTGGACAGGTACAGGTAACTATTGGACAGGTACAGGTAACGTATTGGACAGGTACAGGTAACAATTATTGGACAGGTACAGGTAACGTATTGGACAGGTACAGGTAACGTATTGGACAGGTACAGTAACGTATTGGACAGGTACAGGTAACATATTGGACAGGTACAGGTAACGTATTGGACAGGTACAGGTAACATATTGGACAGGTACAGGTAACGTATTGGACAGGTACAGGTAACGTATTGGACAGGTACAGGTAACGTATCGGACAGGTATATGTAACATATTGGACAGGTACAGGTAACGTTTTGGACAGGTACACGTAACATATTGGACAGGTACAGGTAACGCATTGGACAGGTACAGGTAACGTATTGAACAGGTATAGGTAACGTATTGGACAGGTACATGTAACATATTGGACAGGTACAGGTAACTTATTGGACAGTTACATGTAACTTATTGGACAGGTACAGGTAACTTATTGGACAGGTACAGGTAACTTATTGGACAGGTACAGGTAACGTATTGGACAGGTACAGGTAACGTATTGGACAGGTACAAGTAACTTATTGGACAGGTACAGGTAACTTATTGGACAGGTACAGGTAACGTATTGGACAGGTACAGGTAACGTATTGGACAGGTACAGGTAACTTATTGGACAGGTACAGGTAACGTATTGGACAGTTACAGATAACGTATTGGACAGGTACAGGTAACGTATTGGACAGTTACAGGTAACGTATTGGACAGTTACAGGTAACGTATTGGACAGTTATAGGTAACGTATTGGACAGGTACAAGTAACGTATTGGGCAGGTACAGGTAACTTATTGGACAGTTACAGGTAGCGCATTGGGCAGGTACAGGTAACGTATTGGACAGGTACAGGTAACGTATTGGACAGGTACAGGTAACGTATTGGACAGGTACAGATAACTTATTGGACAGGTACAGGTAATTTATTGGACAGGTACAGATAACGTATTGGACAGTTACAGGTAACTTATTGGACAGTTACAGATTAATTATTTCACAGGTACAGGTAAGTAATTAGATAGTTACGGGTTAATTATTGGAAAGTTACAGGTAACGTATTGAACAGTTACAGGTAACGTATTGGGCAGGTACAAATTAATTATTAGACAGGTACAAGTAACTTACTTAACAGTTACAGGTAATTTATTGGACAGTTACAGGTAACTTATTGGACAGCTACATGTTACTTATTAGACAGCTACAGGTAATTAATTGAAGAGTTACAGATACCCTATTTGACAGTTACAGGCAACTAATTGGACAGCTACAGGTACTTATTGGACAGTTTTAGATTAATTATTAGACAGGTACATGGACCTCATTGTACGCGGGCGTAATGGATGACATTATGGTAATATATGTAAATAATGTAAGGACCTTAATTCAATAAATGACACTTCTATCGATTGCTATATTGATATTGTATATACTTATAACTTCATTGCTAATTAAGTTTTCGTATCGTTGATAGTTGTACAACGTAAATCTAGAGGCCACAACAGAGAGAGACAGAGTCGACGTCATATGATACCCATCTTTATGTGAACATACAAAAGGAGTGAAATATGATATTGTGTAAGAATAACTCAACGTAACTAGGGTATGGAATTCCATGTGTTGCTATTTTTACACACTGTAAGTCCCCATATAAACAATTTGACTACATTATGTACATGTACACACCCAAACTACTGTCCCAGGACAATAACTAAGACAATTTGTGCACACACGTCATTGTGCATTTCGGAATCAATGAGCCGTGCGATGGTTAAGGACAGTCAGATACACATGCTTCTGGTAAAGTGAAACACGTCGATAATTATGGATACTATACCAGTACTTTAATTGTATGACGCAATTTTCCAGCAGTGAAGAATATTATAATGTATCGAGTGTGATGTAAGTATAAACTGTATTGTTTTCCTATAAGAGATTAGTTTCGTAATAAATTAATTGGTGATTGCTAATAGCATAGGAAGTAGTTTTACATCATTATTCTATGTAAATCTATGGGGGAAATTAAACGGGTAGATATTATATCCAGCACATCTAGTGGTATGGAGCGGGACTATCGGTGGTAGGCAGCTACATATGTAGCAAATCTCCTAAGTTTCATTTGTTAATCGGTTATGATCGCTGTGTCTCAGTTGTGATAATATCTATTTCATTATTTCACGTTCGTTCATGGGGTTACAAACATATAATGAGACTTAAAAAGAATTAACAGGGTTCATACTTCATGGCGTCTCTAACTAAGGCTTTTTTCTGTTCGAACTATAAATTGTTTGGTTTTTCATCAATTTTTTATTGTATATTCTTACATTGTAAGTTTTGTTTACAAGAAAACCACTATGTAGTTGCCTTGCAATAGTCTGATACGCTTCACTAACATTTACCGAAATCAACACTATACCTTTCTTACAAGCATATAATTATAATTACATGTTATGAAGATAGGACACAGTCATACAAGCTATATAAATAAAAAAGACAACTTAACAATAATATAACAGAGATTGATATCTATAGTATAATGTATGTAAAACGACCTTCAATGTATCAAATTACCTAGGAAATACCGCGTATATTGGCGAGTCGTAACTATAAACCATAATCTTATTGTCAAACACAGACAAGAATAGGCTTATGGGTATTAATTTATAATCTAATGTTCTAATCGCATAGTTTCATCGATTTTATAAATACTAGTAGTGCGTCGTAATTCTGACAGGACTGATCCGACGTAATGATATTTTACAATGCGTGACACTGAATGAAACAACTGTATACATCTTATATCCAGATATACCACCACAAACGGTACCTGATTGGTGTTTTCGTTCTCTGTATTGAAATTCTATTTATCCTTTCTAAATGTCAAATATTTAGAATATTAAATGCTTATGCTGTTGAAATCTTAATTAAATTGATGATGTTCATTTCTTTACTTTTCAAGATGTAAATATACAAATGGAAAACCTGAGATTTAACAGCCATTGCTCAGCAAATGTTAAGGTGTGTAACGACAGTGCGTCTGCACACATTGCTGCCGAACAAGATCCACTTGTGTTACACACCCATCCACCAATAACACCTGGCCAACCGCACAAACTTATAGTGGAGGGCACTGGGAAGATCGTCATATTTCTAACACAGAATCCGGAATCGTTTACACGACAGACAAACATTACACTACTGAAGGAAACGTACGACCCACATGTATATCGACTGGAATTCCGCGAGGCCGCGCACGTGCGTCAGTCAATTTGTACCGAGGGAAGACCAAAAGGGAACACTTTTGTTGTGTCTGAAGAAAACGGGGAAAATAGACGTACTATAGACTTAGGAAATGATGACCAGAAACCATGGGTTCTCCTGCTTTACGTGGAAGGACAAATAAGCTTAATCAGTTTGGTAAATGAGGGTATGTATGGAAACATCAATTAAGTCATTTATATCAATATTGTACAATAAAGTTTAATCACGAGTGTTCTTTGCATCACTCAAATAAGCTGTACAATCTGTTTGAACGCGCTCAACGAAAACAAGCATGTCTTTTGAAGAAACTGAACATCACCGGCTTTATCATTGTTTGATAAAGGTTTACAATGACATCTATATGATAAAAATAGCGACATTAGGTGCACTTCATAATGTTTCTGATTCTTTGATAGTCAGTAGATCTTTCTTCCTATTGCAAAGAAGATGCTGGTGAGTAATAATACTATTTTCAATCGTTTTAGGTTCTCAAAAGGAGGATAAACTGTTATTTGTCGACGCCGAAGGTAAAGCAGAATACTTCAGTGCAGACAAATCTACATTTAGACGCTCTATACAACATAAAGCTGTTTGCTTTGGAAATAGACAAATGGATAAATATGAGAAGGTCATGCTGAGAGTGACGAGGACTGAACAACATGCAGTCTGTGAGATAGCACTATTCTCTGACCAACAGTTCAAAGGTCTGACTTCAACAAACGTTTACGTGGAATGCCAGACACTTATAAAAGTCTTCCCGGACGTCTGTATAAGACAAAACATCCTTCATGATCTTACGACAAGTCAAATTGTTGTGACGGTTCCAATGACCAAAGCCGGTTGGCCAGTGTTCATGTTTTATGGCTGCAGATTGGATTTGCTCTCTGGTATGTATAGTCGTATAATCATAACCGATTATCTTTTTCTATTCCTCGCAGATCTGTTCAAATTCAAAATGTTTTTAACTCATTTGCACATATATTTTTACGATCATTCAAATCTAACTGGATAAATCATACAGGATACCGGAGTCATGCAGTGGAGAATATAGGTAAAATCGGAACAATAATTATTTTCTCAGGGTAATTGCATTATACACAAATGTACTCCGCAGATTTAAATTATCTACATTTTTGTAGTTTGTAAAAGTTTGACTTAGATACGGAATCCGATGTTCTTGTCCAATAATATCGCATTATAAACTCCATTTTAATATCTTGGGAAATTTTTAAAGAAGTGTGATTGCGTTATATTTTGACAAATAATAAAACTGATGTTAGCATTAACAATGTTATGTTACGACGTTAATTATTACAAAGCATTAAGTGTTATTAACAGTATGAATAACTGAAATGAAATTGACGATTTACATAAGTGACATACAGTTAGACTCGAAAAGTATTGCATAAATCGCATAATGTTTCTGAATATATGACACTTTTTCCATTGTGTCGAAGTTATTCCTCTTTTTGACTTAGTACGGATTTGATACCCGTTCTCTTGATTTTGGTGGATGTCATCGACACTATAGACGGACATGTTATGTTTACCTCTGGACAATCTTTAGAAGAAAGTTTTTTGATATTAACACTTATCTTTTTGTTCTTATCTATTGTAGTTTCAGCTACATTTACTCTGAATATATTAAATTTTAAGAGAAGTTGATTACACTGTTCTGATATCAAGCCGATGTTACTATTATTTATTTCTATAATACTGTTATTCATTCAGATATTCCCGGGGAAGAAGCTTCACATGAAGCTTCTCCAATAGCAACCAATGGAACCAGAAACGAAGCCGAGAACCCACAGTTACAGAATATTCAGACGCAGCTGAACTCTATCGAGTTGAGATTGAGCAAGAAAGAAGAAGACGATAAAGCATGTCAAAAGTATATAATGGATCAGATTGAAGTTGGCCATCGTATTTCAGAAAGGCAGTTCGCCTCACTATCACAACTGCACGACGAGCAGCGTGATGTCTTAACACATGTTAAGGATACTCGTACGACTGTAGAAAGAACAAGTAATCAGGTTAAAGGAATCGTCGCCAAGTTAAACAAAAGTGCAAGAGAAAAGAAGACTACTTTTGACAAATCACTTGAACTGCTGGCGATATACATCAATCCAAACTATGTTAGAATTAAGAAATCTCTTAATGAAAAAGAGTTTACCGACTTTTTACTTCAATACGACGTGATTACACAACAACAACAAGAGGACATCAGCAATAGGGTATGTACCCTTTATCTCATACCTAAATGCTATCTTACATTAAAACATAGCTGTGATGATATCCATTGTCTTTATAGTACAATACCTAACATAAACAACACACCTCACCTGTCGCTGTCCAATGTGTTACCTTTAGCATTCATTTATTTACCTGTAACATTCTAATTACATTTTACATGTACATGCAGTTCGAACTGAATGGAAAACTACAGATTAATAATAGACTGTCAAAGGGAACATATTGGATAGCGACAGGTGAAAGATTTAGTGACAAGACAAGTGATTTAAATAAACAATGAATGATGAATACAGAAATCCGTGTTTTTTCTCAAATATATTGCTACAAATGGATAATAGCATATAAATTCCAATGACGTATTCTCCGCATGCAAATTAAACTATATATGACTTATGATATCAACAGGAAGGTGGCGACCGGCGACGAGACGCCCTACTCGACATTCTACGTAGAAAGCCTACAATTTACCTACCGGAGGTGCGGGCTGCACTCGAGAAAAGCGGAAACAAGGATTTGCTTCGGTATTTCCAATAAGTAATTCGTATGTACCTAAACGTAGTCTGTGGTAACTATATTTACAAGTCTTATTGGTGTTGGAGAAAATGTACTCTCCATCCTCGTTATTTTGTTCAGGACTATCTTATCGTTGTAAGGAAGATGATAATAATAATGATTTTTTACCAAACAAATCATCTGTACAAAATAATACGCACGTACAAAATAACATATACACTTCATTGTACAGTAGCTTGATTTGCGGCGTAATGCCTTAATCAATTTCACATCAAATGGTATGTGCTTGTGTATTGTTAGAATGCTCTTCATTCTAAACTTTATATTGATATACGCATTAGAACAAAATAACTGTCTTAATAACACAATATTGTTCTATGCAAGAAACTTGATGACATTTATATAATTGTAAAGTTATTTGGAATAGTTGTGTTACTAAACACATGGCGTTTATGACTTATAGAGACCACCCAACTAAATGATTTTCCACAAGTTAGCTGCTGTACCAAAGTCAGTCACTGTATTATGTTGTTACCAAGGAATAAATCCTGTCTGAAACATTTTTTTTTGAAAACCAGTCAACCATTGGCCTGGACAAACTTCTATGAGTGGTTCATCCTTCCTTTCAAAGGAGTGGGATTCCGAAGGTCTATTTTTTAGGTCACCTGAGGCGAAGTCTCAAGTGACCTATTCTAATCGCCTTTTTTCCGTTGTCGTCCGTCGTCCGTCGTGTCTTCGTAAACATTTACATTCGACTTCTTCTCAAATTGAAGCAATTTCAAAGACATTTTGCACAAGCCTTCTAAGGCATAAGGTCAATCAAAATTGTGAATAATATGACCCCCACCCCCAGGGGCTGTGAGAGAGGCCAAAAGGTGTAAAATTGACTAAAATTTCAAAAATCTTCTTCTCCACTCACAGATGTGGTAGAATCAAATACTCTTCATAGATAGAAAGGTCTCAAGGACCTCTACAAACTTTGTGAATTATACGACCCTGGGGTCTCAAGTTCCCCTTTGGGTAGGGGATACATTTTGCAATAGTTTATAAAGTAAAAACACATTTCGGAGCTTTATTTGGTCATTTATAATAGAAAATTAGTCAAATGGTGTCAGAATAACCATTATCCCTCAGTCGATCATTGACTCCTATTAACAAAGGGGCCGCGGTGGCCGAGTGGTTAAGATGTCCTGACATACTACCACAAGCCCTCCACCTCTGGGATGCGGGTTCGAATCCCATGTGGGACAGTTACCAGGTACTGACCGCTGGTCGGTTGTTTTTTCTCCGGGTACTCCGGCTTTCCTCCGCCAACAAACCTGGCACGTCCTTACATGACCCTGGCTGTTAATAGGACGTTAAAATAATAAAACCAAAATCAAATATTAACAAATTTTCATGACTGGCCCCCATGGGTCTTAGGGGCGGGGCCAAAAAGGGTCAAATAGGCTAAAACTTCAAAAACCTTCTATTGAAATTCTGGAACTGGTAGAATCAAATACTCTTCATAGATGGAAAGGTCTTAACGTCCTTTACAAAAATTGTGAATTATATGACCCTGGGGTCTCATGTTTCCCCCTGGGGAGGGGGTCTAGTTAACTGTAGTTTATATAGGAAAAACACATTTATAAACGTTATTTGCTTATTTTTCATAGTAAATTAGTCAAACTGGGTTAGAATTATTAGCCTTAGAAAACATTTAAACATTATATCCATATTGGTCCTGGTCGACCCCCAAGGGCCATAGGGGTGGGACCAAAAGGGGTCAAATTGGCTAACTTTTCAAAAATCTTTCTTTTGAATTCACAGAATTGATGGAACAAAATACTCTTAATAGATTGAAAGGTCTTAAGGCCCTTTACAAAATATGTGAATTTCATGGCCCTGAGATCTCAGATTTTCCACTGGGGAGGGAGTCAAATTTACTAAAGTTTATATAGGAAAAACACATTTATGAACATTATTTGCTTAGTTTTAATAGTTTACGAATTAGAATAAACTTGAAAGTTTAACCTTTGAATTAGATATTTTTTTTTCATTTTTATAGTATATTAAAGTGTACCTTACGCTTAAAATTCCAATTTGCTTTGCCAACGTTAAGCAACACAACCAAACTAGAAGTCAGTCAATGTCAGTGATTTTATAAATTTCACTTTTTAATCTATGAACATTATTTGGTTCCATCAAACCTGTGAATTCAGAAGAGGATTTTTGAAATTTTAGCCATTTTGACCAATTTTGGCCCCGCCCCTCTTGTCCCTGGGGGTCAGTCATGACCAATATGAATTTGGTGTTAAAATGCTATTTCAGGCTAATAATTCTAACTCAGTTTGACTCATTTCTACTTTTTACAGATTTGAATCAATTTTGCAATGCTCTTTCTGTATCAGCAATCAGGTGACCGTCAAGGCCTCTTGGGCCTTTTGTTATATATATATATTGTTTTACTATTTACACGCACAACTAATAATCTTTATGGTATTTGAGTAGTGACACAGTTATGAGTATGCTGGTTTTACGTTAGTTGTTATACTTGTACTGTGTTCATATTGTCAGGGCCATGATCATTTATATGTTTACAAGCGTTAGGGTTGTTGTCAGGGCTAGACAACACCAGGTGTCATAAACCCCGTCTCGAAAATTTATTTTTTGTGCTCGTCGAGGCTCGCCAAAATAAAACTTGTAAGGCTCGTTTCAGACTGAACATTCATTTGAGATCCAATATACACGTATATTGGTCAATCTGTGGACAATATAAGGGAAGCAACCCGTGCATCTTTGAAAGATCGTCATATAAATTAGTATTAGAGACGTATAATGCATGGCCATGAAACATAATTTCTTCATGGTAGCCATTGTTCAATCCGTTCAGAATAAAACAATTTTTATATTTTTATACTGTATATTCACCATGTTCTTTACCTACTACTTATTTTTGTATATGTTAAGAGACAATATTCAAGTTGATATTAGCTTATATTATATGACAATCCTTCGAGTCTATTAACGTCCTGGGGTTATTTACTTGATACCCAGTTATATTTCATCAATGTGAAATCGATAGTAATACGTGTTTGAAATATTGCGCTGATGTAATATGATGTATAACCTTTCTAATCAGACCACATTTCTTTGAGTCCTAATATCAATCCGAGTAGGATGTGCTGGCTAATGATACCATTGTACTAACTTGTATAAAGTAATGAAGCCATTTGCAATTTTTCAATGTTTTAAGTAGATTCTAATCTTTATCAAAGAAACATGTACAGAAGAGAAACAAATAAAATAAATCTTTTAGAAGGTCACATGGCATTTGATCTGAACAGATAAAACTGTGCAGTTGATTTATAATTGGTTAATGTAATGCGATGGGAGAAATCTAATTTTCATGATTTTAGAATATGCCCTCTGTGACTATCTTCTGGTCATCGTTATAGTCGAAAGTCGCAGATATTGTACTGTAGGTCGCTTGGATACCATTCCATTAATCCGAATGGCTGAAGTTTATACGTGTTATGGTGGTATTTAAGAAGATTTGTTATATAGATAAATGTGTATATTTTAGTTGTGTGTACAACAAACAATGTTTGGTGTTGAGGACATCGTGTAAATATGGTACCATGATACATCTACATTGTACATTTATATGTACATGTTTAATTAAGTAACCACATTCGACCTAATAACCGCCCTTGTCCTATAAGCGCTCTTCCTCCTTTTGAGGCCGCAATTGCAGGGGCATGAAAAGACCAAAACTGTATAGGTTCATAGTTTCTGTTTACTATATATGTTTTATATAATACTAACAGTATATACAAATGCTGATTTAACATTTTTATTTGATGTCTTTTTACCTTTATCTCACTAATCGTACTCCTTTTGTTATCAGTTATCAGAAATATATTTTTGTGTGCAATAACGTTATACGTTTTATATTTACAATTAACAAATCAAAATATGTTTACTTGTTTTAAATAAACGATATGATATGACAGTATTACTTTACTTATTTTTAAGTGTATACATAATGGTTTATTCCGTAAATTTATTAATTCAATACACGAATGTAAATGTGTCATTCGACTTGGAGGTAAACTTTAATGTCTATTATCCTATTGTCGTATGCGATTACATTTCGCGGCGATAAGGAATCCCCAAAATGAACCGCAATGAAAACGTTTCAAACACAGGTACATCTAGATCGCGAGATGAAACTAATCTTTTGCCATATAAATGCACAATTACATTACTAATTCGAAAACAAGTTCACAGTAATTCAGTCTGTATAATGAAATGAAGATTTTACACTACGTGGAATTGACAAAAATCCGTCGGCATTTATTATACACGCTGTAATCAGTAGAAACACGTGTATTGACTATTATAGAAAGGATGTACATACACTTCTCTTGTAACTCAGTTGTAACAATAACTTTATGTATTATGACCACCTACACACAAATCATACATGTAAATGACATCCGCATACATTGTTCATTGTAATTCTGTTTTGCAAAAATCTGTGTCCTAAATCCAGTCGACAGTTTTATCGTAAAACAGTGATAGACCTATACAGTTAATCAATGCTTATTAGGGATGTAGTTTGGAAAGGCATTATAGATATCAATCCGCGTTTCTGAACGAACATACTTATACGTACGTAAATTATTGTTTTAAATGTTCATTTAAAATCGTTCCTTTATACTATATACCTCTAAGCTAGAAAAAAAAATCATAAAATACGAAGAACAAACATTTCGAAAGGATATAGATTATGGATATATGTAATTCAATAAAGACTATGGCGACTATCAGAAAGGCTTATATTCAATTAAATGAACAGTCGGTGGTTTTGCTCCCGGTACTCCGGCTTTCCTCCACCAACAAAGCTGTCAGTTCCTTGCATGACCCTGACTGTTTATAGAACGTTAAACTTATAAAATCCAACAAACAAATGGAAATTCATTTCGTTTATACTCACGCTTACAACGATGTTTGTGCTAAATAAAATATAATAAAATAAGAACGTGAACCTCGTGTGATAATAAACGATGGTAACGTACTATAATAAGGACAAACGCCAGGTAATCTTATGTAGTATTTTTTAATTGAGTAAGTCTTGCTTGATTAAATACACTGAAAGCCCATGCTGTCTAATATCACGACACTGTAGAGAAATATGGTGCACTTTAATCGCCGCCTAGTGGGCTACCCTCCCCGCCATCTAACGGTAACATTTCTCTGGTATTCTGTTTGTCTGAATCACATCACACATCTAGCTGGCTTTGAAACGTTAAATTCACTACTAGTCACTGGAATGAACTATGGTCGTTGATGCAATCGACTAGGAACACAAAACAGGCAAACATTAGGCTGACTTGAAATGTGAAAAGAAACCCGTTTGCCTGGTGTACTAGAGAATTTAAGTTTAATGGTGTAATAATTGTGGAAAATAATTTCTAAACCATTACTGCCTACTGGTTGACTTATTGGTAAGAAACGATAACAGAACATGTGTTGTTAAGGACCATAGGATAGCATGCTGTGATCGAACGTGTATGGTGTTGACTACCAAGGGTTCGTTACTGCCGAACACCGTGATATTTACAGATAAATTATCTTACCCGTCCCACATGCCGTCACAATCTACACACACCATTCCGGCCTATTAAAATATCCACTTTCATTTTCATTACTTGACGTAGATGATAACTGTAATCGTACTTAGTTTTGGCACAATTAAATTTGAATTTTAGAGCTGCACAAAATTGACGTTTAACGAAGTTAGCGCAAGGAGGATGGATTTACAATAAAATGCTATATTAGCGCAAGTAGATCTAGTACTAAGATATAAAACGTCATTATTTATGACTGCTAAAACCTGTACTGAAAGTACACTAACAAGTATTGATAAAAAGATAAGATTTTGAAATGACAGAAAATGAATGCTGAAGAATATGTAAATGAGAGTTGACAACTATTAACCACGTATTGTTACAGAAGTTATAGGTAACAATAATTAACATCTATACATTGACATTGCTGCGCGTGTTCCGTTCTATGATCCAGACAAAGCTGCTAGATGGACGAAGCGTTGAATGAAAGCTTTGCTTGGCCATGGACTCCTAAAATATTTGTAGCATGGCTATTTGAACAGTTGACAAAGAATGTTTTACTGCAGCCTGAAGACAAACAACATGACGTCTCGTGTACATATAAGACTCAATTATGTCTTTCACAAAGGCACAACATGAACAGTTCTCAGCAGTACACTCGTAGTGCCGACGCAGTACGCATATAGCTAGTTTTAATGACGTCCAAAGCTAGTTTTGATGACGTTCATAGCTATATCATTCAAAGAATAACAACGTCATTCTGGCTTGCCCAGATTATGCTCGCTTGTATAAAGATACCATGGTATGGCCACACATCGTCGTTTCCTGGAAAATAGTAAGTCTGTATAGCTATTCTCCTGGTGGGATAGTAAAATTTGGTAAGAGAATGTAGGAAATTAGAAAGTTCCTTGTAAAGGATAATCTGGAATTGTACATTTTCTCCACACTTCTTTCATGTGTTAAAACGTTAACATTATAATTTTGGTAAACATAACTGATTTAGATTTAATGTCGCTCTGAGTGGATAATACAATGGCAAATAAGAGAAAAAAGTCTCTAAAATATATTTAACAACACCGGATTGAATTTAATCATATTGATATACTTGAATAGATATTTTATGTTATATATGAATAACATAACATAGAATTTATATAAAAATATCCTCATCATTACCCTTTTCGTTGTTATATTAAGAGTGATTAAAATTAATTGAATACAAGAGCAATTATAAAAATTAGATGGGATTGTACAAACTCCTTTCTCGAACATAGTCGTGATGCTTACCACTCTCATAGCGCCATCGTCCTGGATAGAGCGTGTGATAGCCATATTCATACCATTCATAGCTCCGTCCTCATACGTGTGCTCCTCTTTCAAGGTCGAACCCTCGGCGTTTATCAAACTCTGAAACGTAGCTAGCACGTGTTAGCATATCAATAGTAAATATGCATTGCAACAGAAAAAAAAAAAAAAAAACACTAACAATTGCAATGCTAACACCCAACTGTGTTAAACATGTAGTCCAACAAGTTATAGGATGAAATATTACCCATTGATGCAAGCTTGGTTTGTAAAAGATGCTCCACCGCCAACATAGCATAAACGATACCTATCATTTTAACAATCGTTGGTGTTTCATCGTGTATATATGTGTCTAATTAACACGAAAATACATACAAAATATTTTTTTTTGCTTTTGGTGCATGCGCGATCAATACTTCATTCCATGTAGGACATAGTGCCATTTTTTTGTGATGCAATTGTTTATTTTTGATATTTTTTATCTTAAAGTAAAATTATATTAGAAACTCAAACTTTTCAATGATGGTAATGGTGTAAAGTTAGTAACTTTTGTAACTGAAGAAAAATACTGAATTGTCTGCTCCTGCTTTTGATAGAGAAAAATACCAGCAGTGGAGCATCTTTAACCATTCCTGGTTATTCAACCCATCGTCAATGATTAATTAGTATTTACATTTTTGTAACAGCAGCTCAGAACAGAAACACGACATTATGTCAAATACTTGTAAATATTAAAACAAAAAGAATAAAGTCATACCACTACATGTGTAGTAGACAAGGAACTGATATACAGTACATAATCGAATATTGTTTAATTGAACCTTTAACAGTCAGTCAATATTTAATTTATCGTGTTAATACAGACATGCACCGTGCGACTTTAGTTAATAATCGATTTTGTCTGCTAGTTATGTTAATATTAAACGTTAATTCAGTAATACATCATGTCGGCTCGGTAGTTTGATATCAAATATTAACTCAGTAATCCATCATGTCGGCTCGGTAGTTTGATATCAAATGTTAACTCAGTAATCCATCATGTCGGCTAGGTAGTTTGATATCAAATGTTAACTCAGTAATCCATCATGTCGGCAAGGTAGGTTGATATCAAATGTTAACTCAGTAATCCATCATGTCAGCTAGGTAGGTTAATATCAAATGTTAACTCAGTAATCCATCATGTCGACTAGGTAGGTTAATATCAAATGTTAATTCAGTAATCCATCATGTCGGCAAGGTAGGTTGATATCAAATGTTAACTCAGTAATCCATCATGTCGGCTAGGTAGGTTAATATCAAATGTTAATTCAGTAATCCATCATGTCGGCTAGGTAGTTTGATATCAAATGTTAACTCAGTGATCCATCATGTCGGCTAGGTAGGTTAATGTCAAATGTTAACTCAGTAATCCATCATGTCGGCTAGGTAGGTTGATATCAAATGTTAACTCAGTGATCCATCATGTCGGCTAGGTAGGTTAATGTCCAATGTTAACTCAGTAATCCATCACGTCGGCTAGGTAGTTTGATATCATATGTTAACTCAGTAATCCATCATGTCGGCTAGGTAGGTTAATGTCAAATGTTAACTCAGTAATCCATCATGTCGGCTAGGTAGGTTGATATCAAATGTTAACTCAGTAATCCATCATGTCGGCTAGGTAGGTTAATTTCAAATGTTAACTCAGTAATCCATCATGTCGGCTAGGTAGGTTGATATCAAATGTTAACTCAGTAATCCATCATGTCGGCTAGGTAGGTTGATATCAAATGTTAACTCAGTAATCCATCATGTCGGCTAGGTAGGTTGATATCAAATGTAAACTCAGTAATCCATCATGTCGGCTAAGTAGGTTAATTTCAAATGTTAACTCAGTAATCCATCATGTCGGCTAGGTAGGTTGATATCAAATGTTAACTCAGTAATCCATCATGTCGGCTAGGTAGGTTGATATCAAATGTAAACTCAGTAATCCATCATGTCGGCTAGGTAGGTTGATATCAAATGTTAACTCAGTAATCCATCATGTCGGCTAGGTAGGTTAATTTCAAATGTTAACTCAGTAATCCATCATGTCGGCTAGGTAGGTTGATATCAAATGTTAACTCAGTAATCCATCATGTCGGCTAGGTAGGTTAATATCAAATGTAAACTCAGTAATCCATCATGTCGGCTAGGTAGGTTAATTTCAAATGTAAACTCAGTAATCCATCATGTCGGCTAGGTAGATTGATATCAAATGTAAATTCAGTAATCCATCATGTCGGCTAGGTAGGTTAATATCAAATGTAAACTCAGTAATCCATCATGTCGGCTAGGTAGGTTGATATCAAATGTTAACTCAGTAATCCATCATGTCGGCTAGGTAGGTTAATTTCAAATGTTAATTCAGTAATAAATCATGTCGGCTAGGTAGATTGATATCAAATGTTAACTCAGTAATACATCATGTCGGCTAGGTAGGTTAATATCATATGTTAATTTAGTAATCCATCATGTCAGCTAGGTAGGTTGATATCAAATGTTAACTCAGTAATCCATCATGTCGGCTAGGTAGGTTAATATCATATGTTAATTTAGTAATCCATCATGTCAGCTAGGTAGGTTGATATCAAATGTTAACTCAGTAATCCATCATGTCGGCTAGGTAGGTTGATATCAAATGTTAAATCAGTAATCCATCATGTCGGCTAGGTAGGTTAATATCAAATGTTAAACTCAGTAATCCATCATGTCGGCTAGGTAGGTTAATATCAAACGTAAACTCAGTTATCCATCATGTCGGCTAGGTAGGTTGATATCAAATGTTAACTCAGTAATCCATCATGTCGGCTAGGTAGGTTAATTTCAAATGTTAACTCAGTAATCCATCATGTCGGCTAGGTAGATTGATATCAAATGTTAACTCAGTAATCCATCATGTCGGCTAGGTAGGTTGATATCAAATGTTAACTCAGTAATCCATCATGTCGGCTAGGTAGGTTAATATCAAATGTGAATTCAGTTATCCATCATGTCGGCTAGGTAGGTTGATATCAAATGTTAACTCAGTAATCCATCATGTCGGCTAGGTAGGTTAATATCAAATGTAAACTCAGTAATCCATCATGTCGGCTAGGTAGTTTGATATCAAATGTTAACTCAGTAATCCATCATGTCGGCTAGGTAGGTTAATATCAAATGTAAACCCAGTTATCCATCATGTCGGCTATGTAGGTTAATATCAAATGTAAACTCAGTAATCCATCATGTCGGCTAGGTAGTTTGATATCAAATGTTAACTCAGTAATCCAATATGTCGGCTAGGTAGGGTAATATCAAATGTAAACTCAGTTATCCATCATGTCAGCTATGTAGGTTAATATCAAATGTAAACTCAGTAATCCATCATGTCGGCTAGGTAGGTTAATATCAAATGTAAACTCAGTTATCCATCATGTCGGCTAGGTAGATTGATATCAAATGTTAACTCAGTAATCCATCATGTCGGCTAGGTAGGTTAATATCAAATGTTAACTCAGTAATCCATCATGTCGGCTAGGTAGGTTGATATCAAATGTTAACTCAGTAATCCATCATGTCGGCTAGGTAGGTTAATATCAAATGTTAACTCAGTAATCCATCATGTCGGCTAGGTAGGTTAATTTCAAATGTAAACTCAGTAATCCATCATGTCGGCTAGGTAGATTGATATCAAATGTTAACTCAGTAATCCATCATGTCGGCTAGGTAGGTTAATATCAAATATAAACTCAGTAATCCATCATGTCGGCTAGGTAGGTTAATATCAAATGTAACTCAGTTATCCATCATGTCGGCTAGGTAGGTTGATATCAAATGTTAACTCAGTAATCCATCATGTCGGCTAGGTAGGTTAATATCAAATGTTAACTCCAGTAATCCATCATGTCGGCTAGGTAGGTTGATATCAAATGTTAACTCAGTAATCCATCATGTCGGCTAGGTAGGTTAATATCAAATGTAAACTCAGTAATCCATCATGTCGGCTAGGTAGGTTGATATCAAATGTTAACTCAGTAATCCATCATGTCGGCTAGGTAGGTTAATATCAAATGTTAACTCAGTAATCCATCATGTCGGCTAGGTAGGTTGATATCAAATGTAAACTCAGTAATCCATCATGTCGGCTAGGTAGGTTAATATCAAATGTTAACTCAGTAATCCATCATGTCGGCTAGGTAGGTTAATATCAAATGTAAACTCAGTAATCCATCATGTCAGCTAGGTAGGTTGATATCAAATGTAAACTCAGTAATCCATCATGTCGGCTAGGTAGGTTAATATCAAATGTAAACTCAGTAATCCATCATGTCGGCTAGGTAGGTATATCAAATGTAACTCAGACCATCATGTCGCTAGGTAGGTTAATATCAAATGTAAACTCAGTAATCCATCATGTCAGCTAGGTAGGTTAATATCAAATGTAAACTCAGTAATCCATCATGTCGGCTAGGTAGGTTAATATCAAATGTAAACTCAGTAATCCATCATGTCGGCTAGGTAGGTTAATATCAAATGTAAACTCAGTAATCCATCATGTCGGCTAGGTAGGTTAATATCAAATGTAAACTCAGTAATCCATCATGTCGGCTAGGTAGGTTAATATCAAATGTTAACTCAGTAATCCATCATGTCGGCTAGGTAGGTTAATATCAAATGTAAACTCAGTAATCCATCATGTCGGCTAGGTAGGTTAATATCAAATGTAAACTCAGTAATCCATCATGTCGGCTAGGTAGGTTAATATCAAATGTTAACTCAGTAATCCATCATGTCGGCTAGGTAGGTTAATATCAAACGTTAACTCAGTAATCCATCATGTCGGCTAGGTAGGTTAATATCAAACGTTAACTCAGTAATCCATCATGTCGGCTAGGTAGGTTAATATCAAATGTTAACTCAGTAATCCATCATGTCGGCTAGGTAGGTTAATATCAAACGTTAACTCAGTAATCCATCATGTCGGCTAGGTAGGTTAATATCAAATGTTAACTCAGTTATCCATCATGTCGGCTAGGTAGGTGATATCAAACGTAAACTCAGTAATCCATCATGTCGCTAGGTAGGTTAAATCAAATGTTAACCAGTAATCCATCATGTCGGCTAGGTAGGTTGATATCAAATGTTAACTCAGTAATCCATCATGTCAGCTAGGTAGGTTAATATCAAATGTTAACTCAGTAATCCATCATGTCGCTAGGTAGGTTAATATCAAATGTTAACTCAGTAATCCATCATGTCGGCTAGGTAGGTTGATATCAAATGTTAAACTCAGTAATCCATCATGTCGGCTAGGTAGGTTAATATCAAATGTAAACTCAGTAATCCATCATGTCGGCTAGGTAGGTTAATATCAAATGTTAACTCAGTAATCCATCATGTCGGCTAGGTAGGTTAATATCAAATGTTAACTCAGTAATCCATCATGTCGGCTAGGTAGGTTGATATCAAAGTAAACTCAGTAATCCATCATGTCGGCTAGGTAGGTTGATATCAAATGTTAACTCAGTAATCCATCATGTCGGCTAGGTAGGTTAATATCAAATGTAAACTCAGTAATCCATCATGTCGGCTAGGTAGGTTGATATCAAATGTTAATCAGTAATCCATCATGTCGGCTAGGTAGGTTAATATCAAATGTTAACTCAGTAATCCATCATGTCGGCTAGGTAGGTTGATATCAAATGTTAATCAGTAATCCATCATGTCGGCTAGGTAGTTGATATCAAATGTTAACTCAGTATCCATCATGTCGGCTAGGTAGGTTATATCAAATGTAAACTCAGTAATCCATCATGTCGCTAGGTAGGTTAATATCAAATGTTAACTCAGTAATCCATCATGTCGGCTAGGTAGGTTATATCAAATGTAAACTCAGTTATCCATCATGTCGGCTAGGTAGGTTAATATCAAATGTAACTCAGTAATCCATCATGTCGGCTAGGTAGGTTAATATCAAATGTAAACTCAGTAATCCATCATGTCGGCTAGGTAGGTTGATATCAAATGTTAACTCAGTAATCCATCATGTCGGCTAGGTAGGTTGATATCAAATGTAAACTCAGTAATCCATCATGTCGGCTAGGTAGGTTAATATCAAATGTAAACTCAGTAATCCATCATGTCGGCTAGGTAGGTTGATATCAAATGTTAACTCAGTAATCCATCATGTCGGCTAGGTAGTTGATATCAAATGTAAACTCAGTAATCCATCATGTCGGCTAGGTAGGTTAATATCAAATGTTAACTCAGTAATCCATCCTCAATGTACTTATCTCATGCGGCTAGGTAGGTTAATATCAAATGTTAACTCAGTAATCCATCATGTCGGCTAGGTAGTTAATATCAAATGTTAACTCAGTATCCATCATGTCGGCTAGGTAGGTTATATCAAATGTTAAACTCAGTAATCCATCATGTCGGCTAGGTAGGTTAATATCAAATGTTAACTCAGTAATCCATCATGTCGGCTAGGTAGGTTAATATCAAATGTTAACTCAGTAATCCATCATGTCGGCTAGGTAGGTTGATATCAAATGTTAATCAGTAATCCATCATGTCGGCTAGGTAGGTTTAATATCAAATGTTAACTCAGTAATCCATCATGTCGGCTAGGTAGGTTGTAAATCAAATGTTAACTCAGTAATCCATCATGTCGGCTAGGTAGGTTATATCAAATGTAACTCAGTAATCCATCATGTCGGCTAGGTAGGTTAATTCAAATGTAAACTCAGTAATCCATCATGTCGGCTAGGTAGATTGATATCAAATGTTAACTCAGTAATCCATCATGTCGGCTAGGTAGGTTAATATCAAATGTAAACTCAGTAATCCATCATGTCGGCTAGGTAGGTTAATATCAAATGTAAACTCAGTTATCCATCATGTCGGCTAGGTAGATTGATATCAAATGTTAACTCAGTAATCCATCATGTCGGCTAGGTAGGTTAATATCAAATGTTAACTCAGTAATACATCATGTCGGCAAGGTAGGTTGATATCAAATGTTAATTCAGTAATCCGTCATGTCAGCTAGGTAGGTTAATTTCAAATGTAAACTCAGTGATCCATCATGTCGGCTAGGTAGATTAATATCAAACTGTAATCCATCATGTCGGCTAGGTAGGTCAATATCAAATGTAAACTCAGTAATACATCATGTCGGCTAGGTAGGTTAATATCAAATGTTAACTCAGTAATCCATCATGTCAGCTAGGTAGGTTGATATCAAATGTAAACTCAGTAATCCATCATGTCGGCTAGGTAGGTTAATATCAAATGTTAACTCAGTAATCCATCATGTCAGCTAGGTAGGTTAATATCAAATGTAAACTCAGTAATACATCATGTCAGCTAGGTAGGTTGATATCAAATGTAAACTCAGTAATCCATCATGTCGGCTAGGTAGGTTAATATCAAATGTAAACTCAGTAATCCATCATGTCGGCTAGGTAGGTTAATATCAAATGTAAACTCAGTTATCCATCATGTCAGCTAGGTAGGTCAATATCAAATGTAAACTCAGTTATCCATCATGTCAGCTAGGTAGGTTAATATCAAATGTTAACTCAGTAATCCATCATGTCGGCTAGGTAGGTTAATATCAAATGTAAACTCAGTAATCCATCATGTCGGCTAGGTAGGTTAATATCAAATGTAAACTCAGTAATCCATCATGTCGGCTAGGTAGGTTAATATCAAATGTAAACTCAGTAATCCATCATGTAGCTAGGTAAGTTGATATCAAATGTAAATTCAGTTATCCATCATGTCGGCTAGGTAGGTTAATATCAAATGTAAACTCAGTAATCCATCATGTCGGCTCGGTAGGTTAATATCAAATGTTAACTCAGTAATCCATCATGTCGGCTAGGTAGGTTAATATCAAACGTTAACTCAGTAATCCATCATGTCGGCTAGGTAGGTTAATATCAAACGTTAACTCAGTAATCCATCATGTCGGCTAGGTAGGTTAATATCAAACGTTAACTCAGTAATCCATCATGTCGGCTAGGTAGGTTAATATCAAACGTTAACTCAGTAATCCATCATGTCGGCTAGGTAGGTTAATATCAAATGTTAACTCAGTTATCCATCATGTCGGCTAGGTAGGTTGATATCAAACGTAAACTCAGTAATCCATCATGTCAGCTAGGTAGGTTAACATCAAATGTTAACACAGTAATCCATCATGTCGGCTAGGTAGGTTGATATCATATGTTAATTCAGTAATCCATCATGTCAGCTAGGTAGGTTAATATCAAATGTAAACTCAGTAATCCATCATGTCAGCTAGGTAGGTTAATATCAAATGTTAACTCAGTAATCCATCATGTCGGCAAGGTAGGTTGATATCAAATGTAAACTCAGTAATCCATCATGTCGGCTAGGTAGGTCAATATCAAATGTAAACTCAGTAATCCATCATGTCGGCTCGGTAGGTTAATATCAAATGTTAACTCTGTAATCCATCATGTCGGCTAGGTAGGTTAATATCAAATGTTAACTCAGTAATCCATCATGTCGGCTAGGTAGGTTGATATCAAACGTAAACTCAGTAATCCATCATGTCGGCTAGGTAGTTTGATATCAAATGTTAACTCAGTAATCCATCATGTCGGCTAGGTAGGTTAATATCAAATGTAAACTCAGTAATCCATCATGTCAGCTAGGTAGGTTGATATCATATGTTAATTCAGTAATCCATCATGTCGGCTAGGTAGGTTAATATCAAATGTTAACTCAGTTATCCATCATGTCGGCTAGGTAGTTTGATATCAAATGTTAAGTCAGTAATCCATCATGTCGGCTAGGTAGATTGATATCAAATGTTAACTCAGTAATCCATCATGTCGGCTAGGTAGGTTGATATCAAATGTAAATTCAGTAATCCATCATGTCAGCTAGGTAGATTAATATCAAATGTTAACTCAGTAATCCATCATGTCAGCTAGGTAGGTTAATATCAAATGTAAACTCAGTTATCCATCATGTCAGCTAGGTAGGTTAATATCAAATGTAAACTCAGTTATCCATCATGTCAGCTAGGTAGGTTAATATCAAATGTAAACTCAGTAATCCATCATGTCGGCTAGGTAGGTTGATATCAAATGTTAACTCGGTAATCCATCATGTCGGCTAGGTAGATTGATATCAAATGTAAATTCAGTAATCCATCATGTCGGCTAGGTAGGTTAATATCAAATGTTAACTCAGTAATCCATCATGTCGGCTAGGTAGGTTGATATCAAATGTTAACTCAGTAATCCATCATGTCGGCTAGGTAGATTGATATCAAATGTAAATTCAGTAATCCATCATGTCGGCTAGGTAGGTTAATATCAAATGTTAACTCAGTAATCCATCATGTCGGCTAGGTAGATTGATATCAAATGTTAACTCAGTAATACATCATGTCGGCTAGGTAGGTTAACATCAAATGTTAATTCAGTAATCCATCATGTCGGCTAGGTAGGTTAATATCAAATGTTAACTCAGTTATCCATCATGTCGGCAAGGTAGGTTGATATCAAATGTTAACTCAGTAATCCATCATGTCGGCTAGGTAGGTCAATATCAAATGTTAACTCAGTAATCCATCATGTCGGCTAGGTAGGTTAACATCAAATGTTAATTCAGTAATCCATCATGTCGGCAAGGTAGGTTGATATCAAATGTTAACTCAGTTATCCATCATGTCGGCAAGGTAGGTTGATATCAAATGTTAACTCAGTAATCCATCATGTCGGCTAGGTAGGTCAATATCAAATGTTAACTCAGTAATCCATCATGTCGGCTAGGTAGGTTAACATCAAATGTTAATTCAGTAATCCATCATGTCGGCTAGGTAGATTGATATCAAATGTTAACACAGTAATCCATCATGTCGGCTAGGTAGGTTAATATCAAATGTTAACTCAGTAATCCATCATGTCGGCTAGGTAGGTTAATATCAAATGTAAACTCAGTAATCCATCATGTCGGCTAGGTAGGTTAATATCAAATGTTAACTCAGTAATCCATCATGTCGGCTAGGTAGGTTGATATCAAATGTTAACTCAGTTATCCATCATGTCGGCTAGGTAGGTCAATATCAAATGTTAACTCAGTGATCCATCATGTCAGCTAGGTAGGTTAATATCAAATGTTAATTCAGTAATCCATCATGTCGGCAAGGTAGGTTGATATCAAATGTTAACTCAGTTATCCATCATGTCAGCTAGGTAGGTTGATATCAAATGTAAACTCAGTAATCCATCATGTCGGCTAGGTAGGTTAATATCAAATGTTAACTCAGTAATCCATCATGTCGGCTAGGTAGGTTAATTTCAAATGTTAACTCAGTAATCCATCATGTCGGCTAGGTAGGTTGATATCAAATGTAAACTCAGTAATCCATCATGTCGGCTAGGTAGGTTAATATCAAATGTTAACTCAGTAATCCATCATGTCGGCTAGGTAGTTTGATATCAAATGTTAACTCAGTAATCCATCATGTCGGCTAGGTAGGTTTATATCAAATGTTAACTCAGTAATACATCATGTCGGCTAGGTAGGTTAATATCAAATGTAAACTCAGTAATCCATCATGTCGGCTAGGTAGGTTGATATCAAATGTTAACTCAGTAATACATCATGTCGGCTAGGTAGGTCAATATCAAACGTTAACTCAGTAATCCATCATGTTTGCTCCACTTAGATATATTTTATGTTATAGTGATCACCATCATAACCATATCAGTATCTGTGTCCTATTGATTACCATAGCTGTTTTTATTATCGATATGAATTCTTTATAATAGACAAAGATATTATTAATATCGGGGATTGGGTTAGCAGTTAAACATTATTTGTACATTTCTATTGGTTTAGTGTTATATATATGTGAACCAATATTACTCTCGTTACCTGTTGTTGGAATACATTTGACATGAAATATAATTCAAGTTTCAATATTTCTGGTATTACGCTGGTTTTGTGCTGCACGTTTCCAACAGAAATCGGAGAGTTTACTTGATCTGTTCTTTGAATTTACCATTTTGTATATTTAAGCAATAAACTGTTACCAGATTGGACATACAGTTGATATGAAGCCCATCCGGAAGGAAGATAAATAGAATGGCGCCCGTTAGGGCGCCATGAATATTTATCTTTCGGACGGATGGGCTTCATATCAACTGTATGTCCAATCTGGTAACAGTTTATTACTTATATTTCCATTACGATTATTAAAATTCAACACTATACATGTATATCCTTTGAATTTTCCCGCTTGCGCTTGTGTTGACGTCACCAAGTTTAATAAACGGAACAGCCATATCATCAGCTTCTGAATATAGTTCAACACAAAACGGTTTGAAACAAGCGAACAAATGAAAATTATGCGATGATATTTTTTTAATACATGCTACTTTGTAAGCATGATAATACTATTAGATTTCATAGACCACACAACTTTAAAACCACTTTTTAAATTATTTGACCGTTATGTATAGGCGTAAGTATATATTGTATACACTGTCCGTGACGCGGCGGAAACGTTAACTATTCATACGCTTGACCAGATTGGAGTTCATAGCGTGATATTGCCCATCTGGTTTAACATAGATCAAACGGGAAACTGAAAGTAGAATGGAAATATTTATCAATAAGCAGGTTATTTTGATTTAAATGTACCTTTTAACTATAAAATACACTTTCAAACCGAAAGACTGGTTGTTCGTGTCTATCCATTCCAGCCCACCAGACCTTTCTGGGGCAGTAAAAACTACCTCCTTAGGGACTAATGTTCAGTGCAGGTTATCGTTAGTGCTGATCAGCAATAAGTTATTGATGTACATATTTAAAATACAACGTGTGTCAGCAGTTTGTATTGTCTCTGATAACAAAGCCTTATTTTCTCTCCCCATTGTCGGTGCTTTAGGAGTGTACTTTGATGTTTATGTTTTAATTTCCTGATCATTGTATGATTTAAATAACATGAGACTTTCCGGAGTCAGGTATCTTTTGTGATAGAGAGATATCAATGATTACAATAACGAAACTCAGAATAACACTAAACACTCAAACAAATAAATGTCAAATCTCAACTTAATAAAAACCTCGTATAAACATCAGATCACGCTACTTAAAACATTAACTATCTAATTTATACTACGTTTGGTGTCGGCGAATGCTTTTGATATTTTTCATCAACCAGTAGAAAAGTACTACCTTCATAGGTGTCCCGTCCAGGTCATTCGACTTGTAGCTTTTACCAAGCTCGAAATTAAACTGGTTCGTAGGTCCTCCGACCACCCCTACATCAATCTGCCAAGAGTTATCGTTCTTTTGAGTGTAGCTTATCTTCGTCCTCGTCTCTTTGTACTTTTTGACTGTGTCCTCTGGTAGATCTGGAGCGATAAAATCAGCCTTGGTGGGAAAAAATACAATACTTAAAAATGTATGTCTGTATTCAAACTAAACTCTTTGTAGAACACAAAGCGTAATTGGCACCTGTAAGGATTGTTAAAATAATGCCACATATGAAAGTCTTTTCGGCCAATTAAAATGCTAACGAAAGGTAAAGTGTTTTATATTCAGCAGTGATGGTGAAATTGACTTTAAACGTTGATTTCTCGATCTGTTATTTTAAAGAAAACACGTAAAAGTAAGCACTTTAGTGTACCGCCTGTTTATTTGTCTGATACAGGTGATAAAGTCCACGTTGTACTACGAAAAGTCACACATAAAATGTTACTGGTTATCTAACAATATTATTACATTAACATATTTTTCTAACCAGAAAGAAAGAAAATGTTTAAATATTGCCGGCCGTAAGATTACTTATAACAGTAACGTTCAATGTTATTCGGTTAGGTGGAAGAAAAACTGACGGTGGGGACTGCCCATAGGATTGTAACAGTTGATGAATTAATATTATAAAAGACGTACATAACGTACTAAATAATGGACCTTCGTCCTAACAAACGAAGCTGTCGTGCTATACAGACCAGTCCTCCAGCTGATGGACCTTCGTCCTAACAAACGAAGCTGTCGTGCTATACAGACCAGTCCTCCAGCTAATGGACCTTCGTCCTAATAAACGAAGCTGTCGTGCTATACAGACCAGTCCTCCAGCTAATGGACCTTCGTCCTAACAAACGAAGCTGTCGTGCTATACAGACCAGTCCTCCAGATAATGGACCTTCGTCCTAACAAACGAAGCTGTCGTGCTATACAGACCAGTCCTCCAGCTAATGGACCTTCGTCCTAACAAACGAAGCTGTCGTGCTATACAGACCAGTCCTCCAGCTAATGGACCTTCGTCCTAACAAACGAAGCTGTCGTGCTATACAGACCAGTCCTCCAGATAATGGACCTTCGTCCTAACAAACGAAGCTGTCGTGCTATACAGACCAGTCCTCCAGCTAATGGACCTTCGTCCTAACAAACGAAGCTGTCGTGCTATACAGACCAGTCCTCCAGATAATGGACCTTCATCATAACAAACGAAGCTGTCGTGCTATACAGACCAGTCCTCGAGATAATGGACCTTCGTCCTAACAAACGAAGCTGTCGTGCTATACAGACCAGTCCTCCAGCTGATGGACCTTCGTCCTAACAAACGAAGCTGTCGTGCTATACAGACCAATCCTCCAGATAATGGACCTTATTCCTAACAAACGAAGCTGTCGTGCTGTACAGACCAGTCCTCCAGCTAATGGACCTTCGTCCTAACAAACGAAGCTGTCGTGCTATACAGACCAGTCCTCCAGATAATGGACCTTCGTCCTAACAAACGAAGCTGTCGTGCTATACAGACCAGTCCTCCAGCTAATGGACCTTCGTCCTAACGAACGAAGCTGTCGTGCTATACAGACCAGTCCTCCAGATAATGGACCTTCGTCCTAACAAACGAAGCTGTCGTGCTATACAGACCAGTCCTCCAGCTAATGGACCTTCGTCCTAACAAACGAAGCTGTCGTGCTATACAGACCAGTCCTCCAGCTAATGGACCTTCGTCCTAACAAACGAAGCTGTCGTGCTATACAGACCAGTCCTCCAGATAATGGACCTTCGTCCTAACAAACGAAGCTGTCGTGCTATACAGACCAGTCCTCCAGCTAATGGACCTTCGTCCTAACAAACGAAGCTGTCGTGCTATACAGACCAGTCCTCCAGATAATGGACCTTCATCATAACAAACGAAGCTGTCGTGCTATACAGACCAGTCCTCGAGATAATGGACCTTCGTCCTAACAAACGAAACTGTCGTGCTATACAGACCAGTCCTCCAGCTGATGGACCTTCGTCCTAACAAACGAAGCTGTCGTGCTATACAGACCAGTCCTCCAGATAATGGACCTTCGTCCTAACAAACGAAGCTGTCGTGCTATACAGACCAGTCCTCCAGCTAATGGACCTTCGTCCTAACAAACGAAGCTGTCGTGCTATACAGACCAGTCCTCCAGCTAATGGACCTTCGTCCTAACAAATGAAGCTGTCGTGCTATACAGACCAGTCCTCCAGCTAATGGACCTTCGTCCTAACAAACGAAGCTGTCGTGCTATACAGACCAATCCTCCAGATAATGGACCTTCGTCCTCACAAACGAAGCTGTCGTGCTATACAGACCAGTCCTCCAGATAATGGACCTTCGTCCTAACAAACGAAGCTGTCGTGCTATACAGACCAGTCCTCCAGCTAATGGACCGTCATCATAACAAACGAAGCTGTCGTGCTATACAGACCAGTCCTCCAGCTAATGGACCTTCATCATAACAAACGAAGCTGTCGTGCTATACAGACCAGTCCTCCAGCCTATTTAGCAAAATCCAATAAATCTTCCTTTTTCTAACACAAGTAGAATATGAACTCGACACAGGTGTTGGAGTATTCTAATTTTCCTTTCCCATTAGAGAACACAATGTTCGAAACCTACATGATTCGATTGGAATGTTTTATTGTGCGAAAATAATAACCAGTTCTTAAAATGTAATACATGAAAGTCATGTAGTCAGAGTTGTTACACTATTTTTACAACACATGTATATGAATAAATACTATAATTGTCCACTTTGACTTAGATTTACAGACTATCTACAAACAAAAGGATATCGGAATATTTCATACCCATATACGGTTTGATGCCGGTAATTGTGGTAAACACATAAATACCACAAACATGAAAATATGATTATTCCTAATACGTTTTATTTTAAAGACAACATACTTCAGAGAGTACGTTTTGAAAGCTATTGTACAGTCTAATTAATTACTAACTTGCTATATATCTTCGAAAATTGACCAAACACTACATTATTAACGTTTAACTATAGATACATTGCCGATGTAAGATTGCTTGCTATGCAATTGTTAAGTTGCAATTTGGTTTTTAAGTACACAAATTTTAGTCTGCATAAATATGAGAATAAAAAGAACACCCTGATAAACACTAATAAAGCGAATGAACGATAAGTTTTGATAACAAAGATTACGTACACATAGGAATAGGATTGTTGGTGCTATATTTGACCATGCTTTGATCATAATGGCATTGCTAAACAATGTGGTTTTTCACTCGTGCACACGCTAAAGAGGACATAACCAGTCGTTCAGCAGTTATTTGTACTACCATACGGAATTGAGACTTGGAATCTAATTGAGAACTTTTTTGTATAGCTTTAGGCTCCTCGATCCAAAGGATTTTCATTAAGGATCTTCGATTCGAACCTTTGAAGAATGCCTTTCATTTCGATTGTTTCAATGAGAAACCATACCCTTCGGCATTCAGTAAGAAAAATGTGGGCGATATCACAGGACATTCTTCTTCAGCTTCGGAGTAGAGAGACAAAAATGACAGTCTGTAAACGCTATCTTGGTATTAAACAGCTATGTAAGGTTACATTTGGTTTGGGAGTGTGATGTGGCCTTTGGCGGCGTAATTAATTCCCTTTTTAGCATACAGAGGACGAGACAATCTGTCGACTGTCGCCAATACATTGTATTGGTAGACAGTGCCAACGCACCAAAGTGTATTTTATGTGAAGTTTACAGGCCTAACTAGTATGGTAGTGCATTTACATATGACGTTATTTGAGATCCGACTAAACTCAATCAAGTGTCAATACCTTTTACATCACACTAATTTGTTCAGATGATTCCTTCATAACAAGTAATTTTTGACTGGAAAATGTCATATGAAAAGCATTCCTGTACGTATGTAATATGTTGTAACCTACACCAAAGTACAGGAGCAGATTGTGTCCATAATTCACATGCTTTTGTTACGTTTGTTAGGAACAACTGTTCATCAGGGTAATCCCTCGTTGCTAAGAAAAGGGCAACTACATCTCTTAGGGATATTGACATTTCTGGAGGAGGTAAGATATCTCTGTCTTGGCCAGGGTAAGAAAACTTGCAAACACAGACTAATTGTATGACATAATGACAAAATATAATGACTTGTGCTATGACGCATTGTCAATAGTTTATCAAAGTATTGCATCTAAGTTAAATGTTATGAGACTCTTTCACCACTGGAGAGTTAGGCAAGGTGATTCCAAACCTCTAGGGAAAGATTATTAACCTATCAAATACTCATTAAGCCTCTTACCCTCGCGGTTGGATTTGCCTGTTTCACCCACAAGGTACATGTAGCGAATTGAGATTATTCGCCAATACATGGTATTGGAAAAAAGTAATAAAATAAAATTCGTGCTGACCAGCCATAATCTTATACGCGGGTGAGATATGATGTCTGCTTGACATACTCATTTATCATAGTCATTTAATTTGTGGCAGATTTGTTTATATACAGAGGAGAACAAATAAATAATGGAACCAGGCGCTCCAGGAGCTGTAACGCTGGCATGAGTATTGGATGACTTTAGAAAGCTGTGTATAGTTTAACGTGATTATGGATATCTTAGAAATAGTTCTTTTCCAAGTCATGTAAAACATTTTATTGTATCTGATTTCATCATCACATAACCCAATACAACAAATGAACAACATCTTATCTATCTCGCGAAGTAAGCCCATCACGATAAAAGTGTTTAGTAACAAACGGCAAATTAAACAATGTAAACATACTACGAATAAACATCTCTACTAAAAAAAATCATATACCACGTCAGAATTATTTACTGAATATTGTACCAAATGCTATTAACATAATGTATTTGCTATACAGAAACGTTTTATCCTACCAAATTCCCCGACTCTTCATGCTTGAGTTAACAGATAGCTAAAGTATATATCAAATATCTTCTGGAACTAAGTATCCGGTAGAATCATTGACATTTCTGGAGATGAAATCTTTACAAGATGTTATCGAGTATAACACACTCAGCACCTGTTGATACAATTTTCAATGTCGTGTTTTTACAGTTACGTAACATTACCAGCATAACCATCAGTGATTTGCTATCCATAGAGGTTGTGGACAATGCGGTATGTAGTGTAACGTTCACACATTGCTCAAGGAATGCACATAAACAGAACTTATCTATTACGATAGAAAATTGCCTCCACTGTTAGAGGTAGAAGCGTTCGCCGTGTGACATTGTTTTCGTTGATACACAACACCCCCTTTTCGTTCTATGCATTGTGTTTGTATCACAGACCGTTGGTACAACAGAGGAAATTACGGATGAATATCAGAATGTAATGTTCGTCTACCAGTTATTACAATTTTATCATGATCTATATTACTTATTTCATTTAAGAATACGATTCAATGTTCAACGGGGTTTGATATACAAAGAAGGGTCAATACTTGCTGTCACTTTTGCATGATCAAAAATAGTAATTGAAAATTTTTCAAATCATGAACTTTCGCATCCGTAAGGATGCCTGTGTGCTGTCTCCAACTGGAGATATACAAGAATATATAGAAACAGTAATGCCTGTCCCTATACAACATTGGTAATTTGGTAATGTTTGGCAGAAAGAGTAATGCTCTTCAATGTTTACTCGTTAACCTTAAAGCTACTTTTGGTAGAATAAAGTGACATTTGTTCGGGGAAGCATAATAAAGAATAGACAAATAAGTACAGCTCTCAAACGTAAAACAATTGCCAAAGAATTTAAACTTATAACCGGCAATTTTCCCCCAGTTCATAAAATTCACAATTTGGTCATAGAAATAAATGAAAAGTAATCATTTTTCATTAAGGATTCTTTCGCAATCTATTACTGTTTTCTTAAACAAAGAAAATATCAAATTAATTTGGTGAAGTAACAAGGAATTCACTAATTGCGAAAATGAAAAAAATTATAATTCAGTGACCCATGCTACATGTCCATTTACGTGCATATGTATCATTTCGGCTCTCTGACTTTCATCTCTGATATAAATCTATACCAACATGGCTCCTCAAGTAAAGTCGACGAGTCAAGTAAATTCTATTAGAATAGGTGTATAATTAAACATACACAACGTAAGCCTTTGTCGGGCTTTTACAACTTTCAAGGTCTTACGGGTCTTTTTATTTTGAACCAAATGCTGCTTTCAAGTGAGATGAGTTCCTTATTCTGAAATTGTATGTTGTTATTGTATGCAATTATGAAATTGTATTGTATGTTATTAAGATATATCAATGATTAACAGCTACCATGCCACCGTGCAAGAATTTCATTTCCACTTTTTGTCAGGTAAAGACAAACTAATAAATACTGTTACACTATAGCCATTGGATAGTGATAGGAATTATTAAAATGAACGTGCAAAACTGGACCAAACTAACGGCAACAGTCGACACATCCATCAGAAAGCTGGACGCCATATTGGCTATTGGTGCAGTTAGGTACGTGTACTTTATAACGAATTGCTAAATGATGAATGTTTATACAATCATTGGTGTTATCGACTATAACAGACACGGTATAGATGAACGAGACATTAATACCGTTATGTCTGATATATCTGATACATAGACAGTATAAACCGAAAGTAGGAGGTCTGTAGAATCCAGAGGTTGATCAGAGCCTAATGTATTGTATTTAAATATTAGCGTAAACTAAGAATATCAAAGTTATTAAAGTTTTCAGTCTGGATCATCATTTTGTATATAGATGTAATCTTTCCGGAAGCTGTATGAGATTAAAGTATATTCCAAAATACGTCAATTACGGGTAATTGGAAGAAGAATAGCTTTTAAGGTAGTACCTTAATCGGACCGATTTACATTATTACCATAGCAACGTCAGACAGCAACTTAGTTCCTAACTTCTAACGCTCTGGGCAACTTGAGTTTATTAATAATTTCTAGTACCGGCCATATGAACACCGCCTTGCAACATTGAGGGCCATAATAATTCGGTTAATAACGTGTAGATGTACTACACTGACAAGATAATGAAAGCCACACACAAAACACGGAACTTTGGCAAATGTAGACGGTAAGTGATTAAAAACTATTAATCCTAACAATCTATGGACGTAGACAAACAACAGATAGGTGTGAACTATCTGACCTATTTGAACTATTAAAGTGATAATGATAGCATGGGAAGATGTAATGGTTAAGAAAACAGTTACGCGCGAGTACACGACAAATATACGGGTTACTTTACAGCGAATTGATATGGCACCTTACTAGGGAAAACAATATTTTCACATACGTAATGGATCTGGATCGGGTCGATAGCCTCCGACCGGGTAGGTCTATCTATCAGGAACAAAAGAGATGTAACTTTGGGATTACAGGATTTCAACAAAACACGACTGCCTAGACTAGATCTTTTACTTTGAAATCCTTTATTATGCAGGTTCCTATAACTTAGAAAACGTATATAAAATTCGTCTTGATTTTTTTCCAATACTCGTAAACTGATATCTACCTAAATGATATATGTAAATACCATATACATAGTAGCTGTCTGTTCCCGAGTCTAATAATAACTACTAATATAAACTGGTACTTAGGGATAGCACCGCTGATGATCCATATATTGTGTGTTGATGGTGCGCTAATATGCCTTTCCTGGTGATGATGAAAAAGCAGTACTACAGACGGCTCGGAATGCTTGCATGTCCATACATCATTAGACCAAACGAAAGGAAGAAATGTGTGCAATCTATAATGCGTTGGTTGTTTGATCTGCAAATCAAGATCAAAGATAGTTTTCAATCCTAAGCCTAATATTTCACTGTGGAATTACAACAAAAATAGGAAATTCCTGTGTAAATGAAATCTATTTGATATGTATAATATGTAATATAGCTGAAAGGGTTTTCTTTTCGCTATTTCTAACGAAACTATGATTATTGTACAGTATAACTCGTACTGTAACGATGTCCGCATATCAAGAAGATATCGGTAAGATTCAGGAAGATATATAAAGTGAGCAGCCAAAACATGCTATTGTAGTACCATTACTAGTTACTTCTGACACGAATATGATTTTTGGGACATATTATTTCTACTTGAAAATGTAGTCCTATTTATGCATTTGCATTTTCTTTCTAAATGGTTATGAGAAATGGTCTTGAAAACTTATGACAATTTAATTATGAAAACCCCGAATTAGATAAAATATTTTCTCTAAAATATGATTTTTATCTAGAGAAAATAATGCACCCAAAATGTCTATTATAACCATTGTGTTGGTTTTGTTATTAAATATTTCGTATATCTAAGCTTTATTAATTGATGATTATTTCACAGGAGACGAATTGGTTTGCATCTACCAAATTGTTGCGCTGAATTCCATCAATTTTGCGTGTTTGATAAGATATGTGGATTGTGTTTTCTGGCAAAGGATTTCATCTGCATTAACTAATCTTTTTTATTTTGGAAGATACGAGCTTCCCACCTGTTAGGAGAGAAAGTTCTCCTAAACTGTGTGTGCGGTAGCAGGGAACACCGATATCAACATTACTTTGTAGGGCCAGCACTTGATTCGAATGAACCAATTCACAGTTCCAATTACATACCAAATAAATTAGCTAATTGACAGAGAGTAACAACAATGGAACACTATCAACTAAAGATAATTTGACAGGTACTAGCATTGCAGGCGGCTGGCCGTTATCCACATTGTTACAGAACCTACTGTAATTACTCATAGTTTGGCTTACTGTTTTGCTATAAGCTCGCAGACATTCTGCACTGGTGGTATCGGGAGCTTTCTTCTAACCACTGACTAGACAAAATTCTCTCGTGTTTCAAGGCCGACTTTGACATTATGAACCGCCATCACAGAATATCACAAATGATAGCTACGTAGCAAATTAGCACTAATGACAGTGACTATGCATATTTTACTAGACTACAGCAAGCTTCATCAAAGCCAACACAAAGCCAATACTTAATTCATCTGGTACAAGTTGTCGCGGACTGATGGCAGTAAATTGTGTTTTATTGATGCGCTTTTCCCACTATTCATTGAACAGTTATGAATTGTAGTCAGGTTAAAAGTTATTATCATTAATAATGAAAAATACAGAAGTAAAAACTCAAACTACTTTTCTTTGTGGCATTACCATCACAGACATACCAAGCGTGTTACTAACGTTATCAGTACCATTGGGAATACACAAGTATATCATTGCCTTTGTGGCGGGGACAAGATACGCAACTCAAATATATCATATCTAGTCTAAGTAGTGTGAATGGGTAACAGATACAATAACAATACTCAAAATGTTCATGGGATGAATGAAAGACTGCATTATGGGAACAGATGTTAAAAACGGTCGAAAAGGAGTAAAACCATTCCTCTTAACTATTTTATGTTACATTCTGAGTCTCCTGCACTCAATCCAATGAGTCTGGCTTCACACGAATAAAAAGACAAGCTGATATTAAAACCATCATACAAACCCCGAGAAAAATGTATTGCAAATCTTATCTAAACATCTCTAAGAAATATTGAACATTTTTATCCAAGTGAATAAACACAGATCTAGATATTCTAAAAAATTGGAACTTTATTCTGCTTTATAAAGATATCCTCTCCTGTATTCAAAATCAAGATGACGTGTTATAAGTCATATTAATCCCAATAGATTAGATCTGAAGTGACACATCTATTAATACAATGCCAACCACTTAACTATGGATTTCAGGGTAGGCTGTATCTTAACTGAGATGTCAAATAATCATTCAAAAGAGGAATCATATAAAGGTCGAAAAACACATTTTATAAGTAACAGTCAGATACAATATCTGATCCCTTGTTTCACAATGATTTTAATCTTCTACACTATTTGACAATGCATCACAGCTGGAATGCATTTAAAAGTACCAGCTCCATTACACTCCGACTAAATGTGGATTTACGTAATTTGACTTTTTTTATTTGTTTCACTCTATGCCAAGTTTATCATTAACATTTCCATGTGTAAAACAAATCCTAGACCTATTTATGTTTAACGATAAGAACACACAGCCAGACTGCACTTGTTTGTGTCTGCAATACACTATGGTTTGGGAAGACTAAAGACACATCCGCTGGGCTGACGACCTTGGGTCAGTCTAACCAAGACAAACGCCGCCGTAATGAGTTGAAGATCATTAAGATATCTAACTCAGCGGAATCTTTGATCTGTATTGATTAATGCTAGGATTGTGTCAGACAGGTACAATTATCTCATGCAAAACCATGGATACTATTTAGGAAGCTATCTACAATTACTATCGGATAGTGTTCCGTATTGGATGCTTTGTATTTTAATTTCAGATCATGTAACAATGTACATTTGTTCATTTCTAAAACGTTACATAGTGCTTTTGCATGATTATAGTATTGCGGCCTATTTTACGACGGTATCATCATCAATTAAACAATATCCCTTGTAGTTGAGATACCGTCTGTTTCTCAGCTAGATGTCCAAAATGACGTTACCCACTAACTATTTACCTTTGTTGGACTGCATTCCCAAGTTTTTTTATTGTATTGCAACCAGCCTATTTCTTAATTTATAACATATACAAAAATGTAATATAATATGCTTAGGATTTCAAGGAAATCCCCTATCTTAGGCATCCCATTTTAACAATTAATTTTAAGTTGCACCACATGACGATTTAGACAAAAAGATACAGATTTGAATAAAACGGTTATGTATCGAGTTCGTCATTTTAATGCTCCAATGTAACAGTATCTGTAGGTAAAATTTAAAAAAAAAATCTAATTATCTTAGATGCATTATTTTAAGTGATTCTATGATTAAGATAACTAGGCCTTGGCCTGGAGGACCCGTATAATGGTATCTAGGTCCTGCTTCCTCCGTATTGCAAATGAAGCGGCGCACATAGAACGCCCCTGACTGTCAGTATCTCAGTTATTTTGAACATATCTGTGCTATTTGCATACCATTCATACGGACCTATCAGCACTGCAATACATTATACTGATATGTGAAATATTAATATTCAAGAAAGAAGTTAGTTTACAGTTAAAGTATGGGGTTGAGGGATAAAGCAGGTTTCTGGTTTCCCAAGACTTGTCTATTTCCCGAGGCGGAGCATACATAAAAAAACTATCATTAGACTAAAAGATGTATCTGTCTCATACGCTATATCAATGTCGCGTACGCCCTGCTAATTCCAATGGCCATGGTCATTAGGGAATGAAAAAGCAGAATTATACATTTTAATAGATCTACATAATACTGGCTTCAAACATTTTAAAATATTCCGAGATGACAATTGTGATTCCGTGTCCCTTTTGTTTTATTTCTATTCAATCCTTGGGTTAAAATTGATTCCGCTATAGTAACACTTTCTACCACAAGGCATATAATTGAAATTATTTATATATATTTACAGTTTGTACTGACATGGACTCATTAACCATCCTTTGTGTATAATGATAGTACAACACGTACGGCTATTCTATTGTTACGGGACAAGTCGCTGGCGTAGCAACGTGGGGTCACGACCCCACTTACAGATAGCCTACATTACAACTGTACGTACAACATTACAACTGTACGTACATATACATATAAAAGGTATTTTCTCCCTAACCCTTACAAAATAAAGACTGACGACGTGTTCGGCAACAGTTTCCGATCAATACTAACGTCGTTTGATTACGTCCATGGAGATGGCGTGATCAGCAACTAGCTCCGCCCACCTCGAATCTGATTGGTTCGAAGGAAATAGCCGAGTCCGGGTGTGTACTAGCTTCCAGGAATGTGTTTGTTCGAAAGACTAACACACAGCTGAGCAAGGTTTTTGGGAAAAAGTGGGGATTAACCAAGTAATTTTTATATAGCGTAAATAGGGTAGAGGTATATTAATTTTAGTTACCCGTGTAGTGCAAAATATTACCAGTTACTTATCATTTTATCGCAACAATACTGATATGGACTACACAATATTTATACCATTAGTTTTATCTTATTTTACAGCTATTCTACACCTACGGACATTCATTGCGATGCATGATGCCTTCTAATCGCTCATTATCACAGCGCGCTGATGATAGCAATGTCGTTTATACTCTGGTCTTTCTTCTTCCCTGTGTGCATCAATGCTTATCTCACGTTTTCTGTTCATCTACATATACTTTGTGCTGGTTTCACTACTTTCTTTTAATCCTTTTTTCCGAATGCTCAAACGAGAAATGTTTACATGGAATTTCAATTATTTGTAATGTCAGTCCTTTTACTCCATCAGTAACAGAAGTAAAGCGATAATAAGGTTTAAGTGAAAACATTTCCTATTTCTGTCTGATGATGCACCAAATAACATTCGCAGCTATATGTATTCAGTACACTCTAATAGGAGTCAACCACGGTCCTTTCATACAAAACACAATATGTCGCCATATAAGTAGCTATCAGCAGATATATATCGTAAACATTTTATGACAATCCGACTAGGCCTATGGTTGATCAATGTAATGTATTTACTTCTCAATTGAATACAGTTTTTACCTGCTGACTTGATTCAATAGGGCGAAAAATCTCTGAAAGGAAACATGTTTTCCGCTAAGTTATCATGAATTGTAGTGCCATCTGTTGAAAGGACAGCCAATACCACTTGTAATACTCTTACCTCTACCACAAATTGTTCAGTTGTTTGTGATTTGTAAATTACTTTACAATGAAGACGGCCAGCTGGTCTCTTAACTGAAAACACACCCATACAAGTAATGTAAATCATGTTGAAGGAATGTGCTAAATGTAGATCGGGCATGCCAGTGAACGTCACTCTCAAGAAATATTTATCAAATAATCATTTATACGACCTGCAAAGATGAACGTGTACATATACATCACGGTATATAAACTTTTGCTGCATTATCAATACATCGTGTATCAGAGAGCTTCTGGTTGAAATCCGTCTAGTTCAGATAGTTATATTTGTTAACGAGAATAAAAAATAACTAATTTAACCATGATTTGAAATCCACAATAATTAGCAGGAAAAAAATACGATTTTTAATGATATCATTTTTATTAATAATGTTCTACTTCTTCATATAGATACCCGTATTTGATTACTATGCAATGAGTAGGACGGCTGCTTACAGTTTAAATAAACAAGTATGTACGGTGTTGATACAGCAGAGCAGATGACATTTATTCTTCCGTGTCATTTCATAAAATGAAAAATTTTACAAAAAAAATGTTGTTTAATTGTTGGGTTTTTTGTTGTTTGTTTAAATTGATTTGAGGTAATGGATTTAAAAGTGTTCTACTTTTCCACTAATGAAGTATCTCTTAATATTATTTTCAAATTGCCATTATATACATGTACTGGAAGCTAACAATGATGATATACCACTGAACATTGACGACTATGGCAACTTACTTTAAGCTATTTGATTTACCAACTCACACACTCGTACTCGTACATTAAAGATAATTTTGCCTTGACGTCCAAAACTTTGCATGTTAGCTTTGGACTTTATTATTATCAACTGTTAAACAGACGTTACCACTAACAACATGTTTATTAAGGTTTAATTCAACAATGTGTTCCTTTTGTAAACGAATTTGACATGGGGAATTTTTGCGGAAAAAATGTAATTTACAGATGCCAATGAATTTTGCTTTCTATAAATTGTTGTTATTATAGCATTTGCCGGGTATGTCATTGTATATGCCATCATATCTTCCTGTACTAATTTGCATTGTAACCCTCATTTTCCTTGGATGCATTTGTTGACTCTAATAAAAAAATTCTCTCGTGCACTAGCGATATATATCCTGGGAGAACATTTCATTTATTGCTTTTATTTTCTTCCATTTTGAATGAATTAAAACAAATATGTAGAATCCCCTTTCCTGTGAGACGGCGTCCATCATCGTTCATCAGGAAGGTAACATTAAGTGCCATGTTTATAGAATCAGAAATTGAATGAAAAGATCGCGTTCTAGGAACATTTTCCCCTGTCTGATGACAGGTTAACATCAAATTAGTAGCAAAGCTTGTTTCTGTTAGCGAAGCCGCGTGATATTATAAATGATCAAAGTGAATAGTAAATTTTATTCTCATGACCAAATTAATAATGGAACATCAAAATTCCGATCAATGACATATTCTATTGTATACGTAGCCAGCAATGATAAAGTATGGATTAGTGTTCAGCTGTATATATGGTTAGTGTATAGGGTTTAGCCTAGACTTTTTAGCCATTCACACTTCAGGTAATGTGGTAATAACGGTAACAAAGTCCGAATGGATTAGGAAGCATACAGATAAATGTTCGACGTAACATTAACTTGTGCATTACAGTCCGAACTCGACTTCCATTCAATTTCACCCAGATTTATTGGTTCGGTGAAATATTATATCGATGATATAATGAATGGTATTCATGTACATTATTGGATGTTTGAAATGTACTGGACGATAATGCTGTAAAGGACCAAATCAACTTATAGGTAGCAAAGGATTACGTCAAATGCTTTTAGCCAGGAATAAAAAGCAGACAGCAGAAGTGAATGGCAATTGTTCGATCATTTTAGGAATTATGTAATATGTAGCAAGCAACAGAGCGTTATCAACAACGGTGGAAAAAATCAACAGAATATAAAATATCCGATCCCAGCATGCTTCTGTAATTTAACAACTTAAATATATATCAAATAACTTTCAATATGATGGTGTAATCAATAAAAAAGGAAATAATGCATAGGAAAAAGACTTACGCAATTTTTTAGCCATATCATCGAGTCCGTCCTTACATTGCTCTTCCCAAGTGCCGATAAAGCCGCTTAAATCTCCCATATTGAAATAATTCAAAGTCAGTTGTCCGATGTTAAGTAGCACCAAATACTTCCAACACTATTGAAAGTGTCAACTTACACAACCCTTGGCAGATTGTCTTTAAACTATTTCAATCACTAAATTTTGTTTCAGAAAGATATTGAAGACATAGAACAAATTATTTCAACAATGTCGTCTGCTAAATATTATGGTCAAAAAGCACGTGCATGTGCCTCGGTTTGATTATGACAGACGTTAGCCGGTAGAGCCCGTGCTGTTCAGCTGGGTGTGCTACTGTAGGCAGCCACTTATATACAGAACACGGACTGGTTCATACAGAAGCAGCGCGCGACGTCCAAGGGTCACAGGGTACTCACAATATGACTTTCTAGAAAATCAAAGTGGTAGGCTATCATGCAGATTGTAATATCCAATCGCTGCACCTACATGATCAGTTGTTAGAATTATGCACATGAAGCTGCATACCGCCCATTGTTGAATTTACGAGCGTTTGGCACACTCTGTTCTGTATCAGAGTTACGATGTGTTATCAGTTATGACGGGCCCATCCACACGTGCCCGGCAGACGTTTAACCGCTATAAACGGTGTATCACCACTGCAAAACACATAATACCCTAAATAACTATGTCGTTACCTGGCGTTCGGGAGGTTACTTAGCTTCAGTATCGTTTAATTCTGATCAATTAGCTCCGATATCGTATAATGGTTTCAGCAGAAGTCATGTTCAATAATACTGGCACCATCTGTGTGAACTGTCGTCCATTAAGCTATTACTAGAAAACATTTTACAATAAAGGTAGGATTTGCAATTATTCTAGACTAACTTTCGTTTGAGACTAATTAATTTCGTGATTTCCAGTTCAAAACAAGACTGCGAAGATTAACATTCACGGATTTCAAATTAAATGAAAATTCCTTTCAAAATAAGTGATGCAGACATTCATTTGTGGATGTCACTTTTCGCGAATTTACATACATCGTGAAATTCCCGAAAGTAAATCGCACGCGAAAGATATTTTGTTATATTCGTGTATTTTTTGGGATTCAGAACATCATTGCAGTATAATGAACTAATACTTGATTACTCTGGAACTGGTTACTGTGATTACGTTACTCTATACTCTCCATTATGCAATGAGAAAACAACCGAACTTGGAAACACTCATTTTAGAAATATAACTTTTGTCGTGTAATACATAACATTGATATAGTTATGATCTAAATGATGTATACATTAACTGCTCTCTGTTATTTATTACTAGGAGTTTAATCGAGTGTAACGACTTCTCGTTATCATCTCCGCCTTGATCATTGAAACTGCAATTCATGATACCATACAGAGATAAAATAATATTCCACATCCATTTTTGCAGGGTCAGGTGGAGAGTCTCAGTAAGTGAATCCGATAATATAATGAAATTTTAGACATCGAATCGGTATTACATATACATTCATTACAAAATACTGAACAATTAAACTTAATCTTGGTATATATACAACTCTTCGATGAATTTCTGTTAGTTTTTGCATAACTGTACTTTTTCTTGGTTGGGCACGTTTGGTAATCATTTGAGTTATTGATATTTGCTTTTAAAGATGCTCCACCGCCGACAGACCCTAAATGATACTCATCATTTGAACAACAATTCAAACCTCTGATCTATTTTTATGTGTTATCAATATCAATGTCATCAATTAATTCCGTTACATATGCAGGGTCTTCTGAAGATTTGCTATTTCATATACAATCAGTAGATCACCCCAAATATTCACTTAATTACTGAACTACTTTTATTTATCTTAGTAGGTAAAGTGTCAGGTCGATATCCTAATATATATATATAGAATCGACACTTAATACCTAATTTGTTTTTCCAATTTTCATACAACACATCTTATGATATAAACAATGAAGGTCATTAACATATTGAAAAAAAATATTTTTGCAAACATGATTCTTGGATTTAAATGCAGTTATATTAATTTGTTTTTACAAAATATAACAAATGCATGAACAAGATAATATATTTGTAACGAACAAGCTACCATCTAAATTAACATACTTCTGTAATGTCTTCTTATCTTAATACTTCCAAAATATCTTGTATAAGGAATTGGATGTATACTGGGTGACGAATTATCATCTTCACTCTCAGTCCTATTCGAAAGCGTTACTCTGATAAACAACTACTTTGGCATTAAAGCGATTGAAAGAGATATTTATACCAACTGGATTATCAAAATTTTGCATTGCTCAGCAATATAATAATGTTATAATATATTTTTATTCCGGCTGTGACGAGCTACTTCCCCTGTCTTCTGAGTCCTACTATAAGCTGCCTTCTACTACTCGCTTTAATTATTAAGGCTGTCAAACTCAACCACAAACGATTTGAAAGCATTAGCAAACAAATGCGCATGTGTCATAAATCACCGGACTTAAAATCTGTTTGATTTCTTATCAAAATTGAATTGACCCCTATTGCATCCTTCGCTGACCTCCTGAATAACGCGTCCAATCAAATATGTCGGAGAGAGTGTGTGGATTAGGTATTGGTTTTGATAAGCTTGCTAGTTTTATATATGAAATTTTCATATCTCCAAGTAGTCATATAAATATGATTAAAAAAGCTCAATTCCCGAAAACACATATGTAATCTTTCTGGGTCAGACATGACTTAAGCTACATTGTATAACATACGTTGAGAATAAATAACATGTTGACAGAATAGTAATGGTGTACCACTAGTAAACCATGTCCTCTAAATTGTATTATCATGCCACTGTAAATTTGACTATGACATTTTCCAGCAATGGGACACTCAATCAATATGATAAAAGAAAATATTCAAATCAAAACGATGAGTTATTATTGACTTATATGGGAAATATTTCATAAACGATTCTCATCATTTGAACAATAAACTAAGGTTTAATCGTGTATATAAGTGTCTATTTACACAAAAATACATATGTTTCGTGCCATGGAGTTGTTTTGAACGCAATTAATTATATTTTTATATTCTTATTTTGAAATGAAATAAGAAACTCAAAGTTTTTAACGGTGATAATAGTATAAAGTAAGTAACTGTTGTAACAGAGAAAAATATACTTATTAGCATGTCCCTGTCTGTAATATAAAATAAAATTCATTCCCCAGCGGTGTAGCATCTATAATGAACGTTTTATGAAGAGGCAATATCAGATTGAGTCCGTCCTGGAATAGGTTTGCCTCTAGAGTGATTTATCATGTAGTTTTGATTTCACTCGCGCAGTATCAGTACAAAGATGGTTGATAATTTGAATTAGTTTAGTAATCTCCCCTTGACAAAGTAGGGAGCGCAAACCCCACGAGGGGTAGCTGCCGGGTATTGGCCAGTGATCGTTGATTTTTGTCTCCGGGTACTCTAGCCTTCCTTAACATGGGAGTTTTTTTTAAAGATAACATTAATCATAGCATATTTTGCACGATAACATTAAATTCTACAAAGCAAAATCAGAATACCCGTGGTATATTTTTTTGTAATATAAGATAAATTACAATGAAAACAAAAAGATAGACATGTTCAAAACAGGATACACTGAATAATTCGTAAACGTTCAATCATATTGCTTAAAATAGCTTGCAAATTATAATGACAAAATAGAAATAAATCGGTTGACAAAGGATTGTAAGGGCCGCTTTAACTATATGTCGCGATAAAACTTAAAAGTGGTTTGATGTAACCGGCTGTATTGTACACAAGAGACATAACAATTCCTCAACATTCAATAATATACTAAGACAGTAAACAATTATACGTTCTCTATATGACATACCGTATGTGATTTATTGGATTTTGTTTTTCACTAAAGAGTTGTAAAGATATATGAAGTTATTAACGGTGTCAGTTTCATCAACACAACAATTTGCAGTGCCAGCAAGACCCTTACATAACCTTAAAACACCTGGCAAAATTATTCGTAATAAAAATAATTCGAAACCATCCCATATAATATTATTTCGTTTACAGAAAGTATTAGCTCTTATACTATAAAATCTAGCATGTACACATGCAATGCACTGAGTCTTTTAAAGACGATTAGTTATGAATGGTTCCCAAGGATACAATAAATATAATTTGCCCCCTTTGAACGATAGCATCGCTTTAGACAGCCCAATTTGATACATCGCATGCAAAATACCTTCAACTGAGTTGGTTATATTAATGTTTAACGCTGTTCATATTTTATTTGATTTAAAATTTAATGCTCAAAGGCATCTGTAAAATGGATACGTTAATGTCAAATTTATCTCATGGAGTGGAGAAATGAACAATGACTGATAACTTGATGTAATTATAATGTAGATACCAACTGACATCATGTCTGTTTATTAACAGTCATACCCTCCAGGAGTTCCTTACAACCAAACCTCAGCATTCACGCACCATTTGATCTGCCTAGATACATCTAAGATAGGGTCAGCACACCAGAACGCTTCGTATCATTAATGATTTTGTATGGATGTGATAGTCACAGAGGTATCATTAAAGTGCTATGTCTGCATGCTACCGTAAACTCATACGTGTATGCATTGTCTTGAGACATTTTCATGTTCGCCTGATGTCGCTTACATTCCCAAATAAACAGTGCAGAGCGAATTCAGGGGCGAATTCCTGGTCGGTAAGATATCATGTAATCATTCTGGATGTAAATCACACTTCGTACGTAGCTGTTATGATCAATTAGTTTGAGACTTAGTTTTAGGTACTTTTCATGCGAATTATGGATAAAAGTGGAATGAATGTACATGATGCAGCATGCCATTATCTATTTCTTTATACTACCTAGTCAACATTGTTTTTAATGTAACTTTAAATGATAATCGAACACTCTTTATTATATCAATGGTACGGAAACCAGACCAAGTTATAGAGAAATCGATAACTGACAATTCTCTTAATTTAATATGGTTAGAGCCACTACCGAGATACATCAGTAATGCACCGATGAAAACATAGATTACATGGTAAAATGGCGATGGAGTTTAGATACAGTGTCCTTTTTACATGTTAAACATCTCTGTTACGTTCCCTGTTAGTCAATCTCTGGTTGCAATTTCTATAATTATTTAAGGTAGTGACATATTGTTTGATTTAATTAGGATATGAGGATATATAAGCTTTGTTCAAACCGTACAAGTTTAGCTCTCTCGACAATTGAATGATTGGCGGCGTATGGAAACCACACTACAGAAGCAATAAACTATGTTATAGTCTCCATCAGTAGAATACTGTCATCAAAACATAATAAAAAAAAATCTAACGTGTTACGTGACCGTCAGCAGACGGTCAGCTGGCAATGATACTGTTAGCAAATTAACGGGGGTGTCTATCGATGCTGATCATCATATATGTTATTATTAGTAGTAACAACTCGGCGTTCAATCACGCTTGTGTATCGATGCCGTATTATCAAGGCTAGACATCGGTAACTTAGGTGTCATTTATCTTGGTAATACAAATTAAATTGCTAAATCTAGCTGCGAAAGAACGATTAAAACTGGTGTTCGTCGATGCTGCATACTCTTTGGTATTAATAGAGACATTGACTTTCTAGCAACAATTTGCAGACAAGGATACAATCTATGTATATTACTTATTATCACTAGACGTCATAACTGATTCCCGTTATATCATTACCAGAATACAAGTAGCCTTTTCAATTATCATTAGGAACAGATCTGACTCATTCATACACGATAACGGGAAAAAATGTGAAAAACGGATAGGATAGATAATTTCAAGCACATGTAATTAAGTGAACATATTCTCCTTGCTTCAACGTTATCTTTGTTAAACATATGTAAATGTCACCTAATATACAGAACCTATTACATTTGTAGCAACGTGGAAATACATGAGCTTTAGTAACTGTATCAGGTGATGTTCTAATCTATGGAATCAATATCTTTTGTGTAATATTCCTGTTTTAAACATCGATGATGTACATTTTACACATTATCACCATTTTCAAAATTAAGATATGATGATTACTTCTCCCGCTTGGGTCAACTAAATTGTTGATTGGATATTATATAAATCATACCCCATATCTCTCTTATCAGGTTAATATATCATATTAAGGGTCCTATTTGTGCATATTGCATTGGGAGAGCGATCGACAACAAGATGGCCAACAGGCAGTCATCTTGGAAGTTTGGTATCACTATTTCTCAGAAAGTGCTGACGGAATCTTCCTCAATATGATGTACAGATAAGATAATGACGGTGAACGCACTACTGTATCGCCTATTGGCGGTGTCAGGAGTGTGTTTGAAGAGGAGTCTGTGAGAGTGCATGCTCATTGTATTGTGTGTGTTTATGTTCACCTGGTCGTCAGACATTTACTGTTGTCTGGGGCCTGAACCTGATGACACGGCGAAAGTGGCTCCCTCTGGGAGATACTGATGTCGGGCCAAGAGCGAATGACCTAGTTTTAGCAACTAATCACTTGTGCAATCAGCTGTATCAATTAAACACTAACACGGGACATGAAGTAATGAATCGCTAAATATCCTCACCAATAGAGCGATATCCATGTTTAATTATCATCACAACATGGAGCAAAGTTTGTTAACCAATGGCAGTCTACCGATATGTATTTTTTAGAATTTGATCGACCATTTTCCTTTGATGTTGTATTCCATCGTACGCATATATTGTTAGAATGTCTATACTGATTTCACAATTCACCTATCATCACGGCAGCACCTCAACCTCTATGTAATACATTTCCTAACAAGAAGGATTGATTTACTGAAAGAAATCAATTTATGTATCAATCCAACTATAAAATTATTTGTTCTATGTATTATTATTTGTGTATATATACATATTTACAACATTTTTGTACATATTTATTGTAATTGTTTCGTAAAATGCCCATTACTGTTCGACAATGTGAGAAGATTCTGTTTGCGAACCTCTCCATTGACTGTTACACCAGATAGCGCTAGCTGCTGTCTTTGGTAATAAAACCATGATTTGACCTAGTGTTGTAAGAAGTACCCATGATGAGTATCTATGTCACGATTAGACCTAGTGTTGTAAGAGATACCAATGTTGAGTATCTATGTCTCGATTAGACCTAGTGTTGTAAGAGATACCAATGATGAGTATCTATGTCGCGATTAGACCTAGTGTTGTAAGAAGTACCCATGATGAGTATCTATGTCACGATTAGACCTAGTGTTGTAAGAGATACCAATGATGAGTATCTATGTCACGATTAGACCTAGTGTTGTAAGAGATACCAATGTTGAGTATCTATGTCACGATTAGACCTAGTGTTGTAAGAGATACCAATGATGAGTATCTATGTCACGATTAGACCTAGTGTTGTAAGAGATACCAATGATGAGTATCTATGTCACGATTAGACCTAGTGTTGTAAGAGATACAAATGAGTATCTATGTCACGATTAGACCTAGTGTTGTAAGAGATACCAATGATGAGTATCTATGTCACGATTAGACCAAGTGTTGTGAGAGGTACCAATGATGAGTATCTATGTCACGATTAGACCTAGTGTTGTGAGAGGTACCAATGATGAGTATCTATGTCACGATTTGACCTAGTGTTGTAAGAGATACCAATGATGAGTATCTATGTCACGATTAGACCTAGTGTTGTAAGAGGTACCAATGTTGAGTATCTATGTCTCGATTAGACCTAGTGTTGTAAGAGGTACCAATGTTGAGTATCTATGTCTCGATTAGACCTAGTGTTGTAAGAGATACCAATGATGAGTATCTATGTCTCGATTAGACCTAGTGTTGTAAGAGATACCAATGATGAGTATCTATGTCACGATTAGACCTAGTGTTGTGAGAGGTACCAATGATGAGTATCTATGTCACGATTTGACCTAGTGTTGTAAGAGATACCAATGATGAGTATCTGTCACGATTAGACCTAGTGTTGTGAGAGGTACCAATGATGAGTATCTATGTCGCGATTTGACCTAGTGTTGTAAGAGATACCAATGATGAGTATCTGTCACGATTAGACCTAGTGTTGTGAGAGGTACCAATGTTGAGTATCTATGTCGCGATTATACCTAGTGTTGTAAGAGATACCAATGTTGAGTATCTATGTCACGATTATACCTAGTGTTGTAAGAGATACCAATGTTGAGTATCTATGTCACGATTATACCTAGTGTTGTAAGAGATACCAATGTTGAGTATCTATGTCACGATTAGACCTAGTGTTGTAAGAGATACCAATGATGAGTATCTATGTCATTATCAAAAGACTCAATCTGTAAAGGTATGTCGTACTTTTTTAACAGCATGCTTCAATATATTGCTATTTAAACATAAACAGTTGGAAACCATATTGATGTAATTACAGAGTCTTTTAACTATTTCAGTGACAAAAACATTCCCCCGGACTGACCGCAAGGTACTCTAAGGTATTGTCTCGATCACAATTTGGATTGGCTTCAAACACTGTTAATGAACCCATTGAATACACAACATTCAGTCAGCGGTGTTACTTAAACCATTGTCCCTTTTAAAATACAGTGAATATCATTTCTCCAAATGCTTAGTTTGAGAACTCCGTGAACTTGTTTGAGTGGAGTTATGGACGAACAAAACTGACATGGAGGGCTATTGCAGTTGTTATATTGCTTAAGAAGACATATAAAATTACTATTTAACGAGGCAGCAAATCTTCGATATTAAACGATGCGATGGTAGCCAGCGTCTGCAGTTGGTGTTTGATTTCTGTATAGGAGTCCCCGCGTCATAAATGATGTGTCTGTACAGAAAACGTCATTAATATGTGTTTATCTGTCTAGCTGCAGATAACAACCGAACGAAATATGCAAAAACTGAAAGGAAGCAAAGGAACAAAAACTATAGTGAAATGACTAATGCAGGGCGCACGGTGTGTCCTGACGCCCCAACGCTCACTGGATTTAAAGCATTGAAATTTGAAATTTGTTGATTTATAGTCACATAATCAACGCCTAAAAAATGTTATGACTGGATATGTCATTCGTGTAATTTGTCTTTGACTTAGATGGGAAATGGTGTTTTGTGAATTTATGACAAAACTGATTAAGCATAATAATTTCAGCATTTCTCTACCTATATACTAAAACTTCCAACAATCCAGTAATCACGGATTCTGAGTCCCGCTTGAAGAAATTATCAAGGTATACCGTCCAATGCAAAGAATTGTTAAGAGCTTGAATTTGATTTATTTAAACGTTATTTTTACAGGATTGATAGTTCGGTAATTTAATTACACAGGTAATATATATTAACAATTAATACATAATTATCACCATCAATGTTTAACGTGTTGAAAAGTTTTGACCAGGTCATATGACGGAACACTAACCGGCTAGATTTCGCAACATTCTTCAAGTAGTCCTCAAATTTATTTGTGAGTTACTGTCTAACATGCCTGGTATCATACCATACATATTTTCAATTGCTTTGCACAATACGTTAAACATAAGCTGATCAAAATTTTCTATAATCCAAAACTACATTGAAACACCTACCGATCAAAAAGTGACCTTCAATGCAATATTTGTGCAATAAAAGATGTCCGACTTGTTCTTAAGAGAGACGAATTATATTTCCAAACGAATTCGAGTTTAGTCGTTAGAACTACAAAAGAATCATTTACTTCATAAGGGAGTGGCAGAATGAAATCCTATATCAGTGACCAGTTTGGGAATTCCAAAATCATAAATAGTTAGGGTCTGTTTAACTAGCCATGACAATAACAAATATCCTCTGGGTCATGATGTAATTTTGCTCTTTCAAATGATGTCAGCCAATCCTTTTCACTTTCATGTTTACAGGAAATGGTCAATGGTTCCACGACACGTTAGCGAGCCTTTCCTGATAGATGGTAACCACTGTGTACTTAGCTGGAGATAACAAGCTGCCACTATCGACGTGAGGACGATAAAAATTGGACCGAGTCACGTGATCAATAAGGACACAGATATCAACTCATAAGTCATTAAATAAATCGATAAAACAACATGATTAATATCGGTCACGTTTCCACTTGATGTGGCCCGGTATTTGTATATACGGCGGGTCGTTAACTAAATGGCCAGTCTTGATTCGGAACTTGATCAAACATCATAATTATATAAGATTACTGACCGACCAAATGTTCATAATAAATGTTCAGGGAACTGGAAATATTACAGACATTTCAACAACTTTGGCGAGAACAAGACATCAGGGGTCGGCATGCAATATAAGACATATATCAACGTGTTAAACAAGTGGAGGTTTTATCATTTGCTTTAAGATCGATGCTAATTTCAATTGGCTGCAATTGGGGAGCAAATTTGATAAGCTTTGAAAATGTACCTTAGTTTCTTAGCAATATATATTTTATATCCCTCGTAAGATATTCAAACTAACATTTAAAAGGATACAATCGCATCAAATTGTCAAATTGTCAGATTAATGATTGAAACCAAAACTTCCAAGTTCATTCTTGTCTTGATTGTTCAATATGTTTTCATTGGTATATAAAGGGACACAATGTGGTCAAAAGGTCCCGGCATTTTGTTACCAGTCCGTCAGTTCTGGACAGCATGAGTGTTTCTGGTATCTTTTAATTCCTCTCCTCATCAGTCGGCTAATGGTCATGGATTCATATCAGTCATAAATACAAATGTACCAGACGCTACCCATAAACCTAAGTGTTTTACTTGGTTCTGTGGTGTTTAGCCACTAAGAACTTCTGACACGATGTTAAATGCCAATGACTTTGGATGCACACAGGTCAACCTTAACCTCAATTCAAAAACATAAAATACCGATCCCACCATACTACCTGATACAGGAATGATGCAAATATGTTTCTTGACTCTAATTTCCTTCCAGACTATGAACTCATTACATTTTTACCATAGAATAATATATTTGTAGTATGAGTATAAGGGTCACAGTATTTTGTCTTTCAGTATTGACGATGATTTATTTTATTTAAGCTCTATTTCACTTAGTGTGTATTTAGACATTTTGTAGAAACCATATTTATCGCAAACCTAAAATCAAGCAATTGCATCGCCACTACATTCATACTACATTACAATGTTTTGTAGTTGAAATTATGGTATATTGATCGAGTTACCTGTTAAGTTGATATGCTAAAAGAAACACGGCGTTTTAGCGTTTTGTGTCTAATATGTGACATGCACATGCATTTTTCTCTAACAATTTCAACCACGACATGGTTTTACGAGATAATTATGATGAGAAAAATACGCACCGTCTACCCTGCAGCCTTATGATGTTTTTATTATTTCCGCCTAATTATAACACCAGGCGTTTCATGTTCGGCCAAGTTAATTGAGTGTGTGAGTGATGATAATTAACTAGGATCTACGGTTGTAGTCCTGATACACCTTTCTGCACGTCCGCCATCATCTCTACCCAAGTTCTCATATTCATGTAACATTCCCCGTCGTGCTGACAACTCCCCAATAATGTGTGTACCGAGAACACTCCGCCCTCACACAAACAACTAGCAACCTTCCAAACTATTTGTAAGTACAAACCATCCCTTTATTATCAAACACAGAAAACAATAAATATATATTATCATCAATTCCAGAGAAGACACCAAATACTACCTGGGATGATCAAAGCATATATAGAGAAGAATTACGAGCAGCACATTTTAACTGTCTGTCACAGGAACACTCTGGAAACATTTGAGACGCTTCACAAATATTCCCAGTAGCAGTATAAACGGAAAATGGCGACTTTCCTTATACCGATTCGATTGTTTAGCGTGTGACCTAGTCCGCTAAACCTACCGATACTGTTAGAGGCAAATAAAAACATTTAAAAAGCCTAATAATATAGGCTGGTTTAGCGGACTACAGGTGAACCAGACATAGCGCTTTTAGGAGTATGTCTCTAGTTAGTAAAACTGATGAGACATCTGGTCCCGTCTTCCTTATATCTTGTTAAGATTTTTCCCGTTTTCTCCTTGAGTAAATTATCCACTAACTTACCGTTAATAGTAGTTTGTATATGGAACATGATCAAACTCTAGTCAATGTTAATTTCATTGAGGAAGCAATCTACATTTTGTTAATTATACACATCTTTGTAATGTAGTAAGTATTTCAGTTTGTGTCTGTCACAAATAATTTAACTTTAATTGTCATTTTTATGTGATGTGCTTCTCTCGGCACCTGTATGACTGTACAACAGACTTTATATATAATGTAAATAATGTTTCACAATTGACAGAAATATCCACTATTGATGTGCGCTACGGTTAATATATATAATTATTATGGCATTATTCCTGTTTTATCTAGCGATATTTTGTTTACCTATAAACCACTTTCAACAGAAAGAATTTGATCACAATATATGCGGGCTCTGGTACGGTCCTCTATTGCACAAACAATTGGATGATTTTCATACGAGAAAATCCTTAATTTACCAATTAAAAAGTTACAAATTGCATGATAACGAAACTTCGCAGTCATCTAATGAATTATCTGCCGCCAACTATCAAACACCATTTATAACCATCATTTTTTTAAAGCGGTCGCCTTCAATCGAAATGGGCCGTCATTACACAAAGGTAACTCATCAACAATTATACCTAGTGTGGGCGCATAATACGTGTAGTTTTGATCACAATGATACCTAGGGTCGGCGCAAAACGTATGTGTAGTTTTGATCAACAGTTTTTCATAGGGTGGTTGCATAATGTATTTGTAGTTTTGATCAACGGTTATACATAGGGTGGTCGCATAATGTATTTGTAGTTTTGATCAACGGTAATACATAGGGTGGTCGCATAATGTATTTGTCGTTTTGATCAACAGTTATGCCTAGGGATGGCGCATAACGTATGTGTAGTTTTGATCAACAGTTATACCTAGGGTGGGCGCATAATGCATGTGTAGTTTTGATCACAATGATACCTAGGGTTGGAGCAAAACGTATGTGTAGTTTGATCAACAGTTATTCATAGGGTGGTCGCATAATGTATTTGTAGTTTTGATCACAATGATACCTAGGGTTGGAGCAAAACGTATGTGTAGTTTGATCAACGGTAATACATAGGGTGGTCGCATAATACATGTGTAGTTTTGATCAACAGTTATACATAGGGTGGGCGCATAATGAATGTGTAGTTCTGATCAACAGTAATACCTAGGGTTGGCGCATAATGCATTTGTAGTTTCGATAAACAATGATACCTAGGGTCGGCGCATAAAGTATGTGCAATTTTGATCAACAGTAATACCTAGGGTTGGTGCATAATGTATGTGTAGTTTTGATCAACAGTAATAAGGGTCAAAGAAGTAATATCAACAGGATTTTCCAGATGTCACGGGATGATTTTCCAGATGTCACGGGATCCAATCAAACGTAAGTCTGTTGGATACGAATTACTTCAAATGGTAAATATGGGACAAGGAAGTAATTCCAACCGTGTGGACAGAACAAAGTTGTCAAATTTTTGAGGCGATCTGCCCCTTTATCAAGGCAAACAAAACGAACACGATTACATAATAGGACACGAACAGCAATGCGGGACAAAGTAGACAAATATTAAACTATACAGCACAATTGAGCGCAATTTACCCTTCGGCAGTGGCAGCCGAAGGCCAGATCGACAAAAATGTATCCATGCTGTTCGGCAGAACGCTAAAATATGAGCGATGACTAGAAAGCGTGCCACGTGTGACGTCAAATTTGCGTATATATAGTGCTCATTGGTATAGGATGCAAATTTAGTCGCCTATTTTCTCAGAGTATTGACAAAGAAGCAAAGTCCCAAGTTTAGTCGCCTTTTGCTGGGCAGCATATGTAAAGGATCAAAAACGCGTAGAACAGAACGGGAAAATGCTGGAAGTAGGGATAATTAAATGAAAAGCAAGTGATCAATTGATGTCGATAAGTATACTTAACGTTCGTTAATGCCTTTGGGATAGCGGGTCTGTAAATAGGTAATCCAGAATCTCTCTCTAGATCGACGCTTGGTTTGTGTCCAGTAGGAACAGTGCTCAATTGCAATCACTTGCATGTCTTTTCAACTATGGATGGGTAAGTTGAAATGTCTGGCAACCGGATAGTCAGGTTTGTTCTGTTTGATAGACCGGTGGTGATTGTTGATTCTGACGTTGACTGGACCACCGGTTTCCCCAACGTATTGCATTGTGCATTTCCTACACCAGAGGAGGTAGATGACATTGCTGGATTTGCACGTCAGGTTCTGTCGGATGTTGTATGCTCTGTTGTTGATAGCACATTCAAATGTGTCTGTGGATGCTGTGTATTGACACATCATGCACCGTTTATTGCTGCATGTCTGGAATGAACCCGTTTGTGCAGCAGGAGCAAGAGGAGGAAATTTGCTGCTCCTACAAGTTCTTTTACATTTATTGGTCTGCGGTAGGCTAGTAGCGGTGGCTCTTGGAAAATCCGCCTAAGTTTTGTTGTTGACTCAATGATTTTCCAGTGGTTCCTAAGGATAGAAGGGAGATGTGGTAAGTTAGGATGGAATGTTACCACACAGGGAACACGTTGAGTGGCAGTTCTGGTTTGGTAAACGGACCTTGTCGATTACTTGGTCGATCAGATGTGATTTGTATCCTCTAGAGAGAAGGTGACATTTCATCTCTTCGCACCGGTGTAACGTTGAAAATGGACCTCCGTTGAAAATTGACCTCGGGTCAGTTTTCAACGTTGATTGGTTTTTGGTTTGTTTAGTTTTACGTCCTATTAACAGCCAGGGTCATGTAAGGACGTGCCAGGTTTGTTGGTGGAGGAAAGCCGGAGTACCCGGAGAAAAACCACCGACCAGCGGTCAGTACCTGGCAACTGCCCCACATGGGATTCGAACCCGCATCTCAGAGGTGAAGGGCTTGTAGTAATATGTCGGGACATTTTAACCACTCGGCCACCGCGGCCCCCTTTCAACGTTGAAAAAGGAACCCCGAATGCCGTTGAAAATTGAACATGCCGTTGAAAATTGACGGTGTCTAGGGTCAATTCTCAACGGCAGGTCTGTTGAAAAATGACCGTTGAAAAATGACCTTGGCAAACTATCAACGGATGGTCTGTTGAATATAACTGTTGCACAAACCAGAAACATATATACATAGAGATTGGCAACTTCGCCAATTTTACGATAGGCAGATGTACTTCTCTATGTCCCTAGGGGCTTTTAGATAAACCTTAAATAGTTAAATACAGCAGAATAACTTTGATATGTTATAAAAGTTAAGTAATTTTCAGATGATTTGAGTACGATTTTGGAAAGAAAAAATAATATTTTAACTTATATGTTAATAAAACAAAATGCACTTCCGGTTTTGAATGCCTGATTTTCGAAAAACCAGGTAAAATTGCTCATTTTTATACTTTCAAAAATCATATTAAATAACATCAATTGGGAAAACTGATCACATCAAACCATGATATAATGTTTAAATTTTGTGTTGATGCAAAAGTATCATGTTTAAAAGAATACACTTAAATGTAGTTAGCCAAGGGAAAATTCCTATAAACTGGAGGTCCCTCTGCCTGTCAACATAGACAAAGACGGAGTTTCCAATCTCTATGTATATATGTTTCTGCACAAACATAATTCTCGAATTCTGTTATCGCCATTCCTAATATAAGCGACCCTTCTGTGCTGGTATTTAAATTACGTAATCACCTCGATTTGAATTGAAATTTGGTATTGTTATCATCGTATCAAATATCTCATTTAAATATTTTGTATGTTTATTATGGAGAATACAAAACTTACATTTTTTATAGTTATTTTGTTCGCCCGTGTAGATAATGTTAATTTTACTGTTCTCAGACTGAGGAATTTGCAATATGACACTGAGGTAACGTAGTAAATAAAAAGGAATTGTTATGTGGTGTTCACTTCTGAGTACCAGTGGATAGTGTTACAAAACTATAATTATGGGATATTATTAATTTGTTTCTTAACGATTTTTTATGATTATATTTTCGACGATTTTACGTTTGTCAGATATTCAGTAATTTTTAATATATATTTATTCCCTGCAATACAAGAATGCATGTTTTATATATCTGCGTATGGATCACTTATGTTGTGTTCTGAGTATGGTTGTGTTTTGTTGTTTTGTGGTTGTGTGTTTTTGTGTAGTTTTTTATTTGTGGTGTTGTTGTGTGTTGTTTTGTTGTTGTGTGATGTTATGTTGTTATGTTATGTGGTGTTGTGTTGTTGTGTGTTGTGTTGTGTTGTTATGTGTGGTTGTGTCATGTTATTGTGTTGTGTGTCATTAGTGTGTTGCTGTGTGCTGTGTTTTGTGTTGTGTTGTTGTGTGTTGTGTTGTTGTTCCGTGTTTGTGTAGTGTTGTTACGTGATGTTTTTGTGATTTGTTGTTGCGTTATGTTGTGTACTGTTGTGTTTTTGTCGGTTTTTGTGTTGCTGTGTATTGTTGTGTTGTTAGGTGTTGTTGTATTGTTGTTGTATGTTGTATTGCTGTTGTGTTGTGTTGTTGTATAATGTTTTCTTGTGTGATTTTGTGTTGTGTTATGTTTTGTGATGTTGTGTTGTGTTGTGTGATATTGTTGTGGGTTATTGTGTTGTTTATGGGTGGTGTTGTATTGTTGTTGCGTGGTTGTGTGTTGTGGTTGTGTTGTGTGTTGTGTTATGTGTTGTTGTGTGATGTTTTGTTGTTATGTTGTGATGTGCTGTGAGGTGTGTTGTGTTTTTGTGGTGTAGTGTGTTGTTGTTGGGTCGTGTTGTGTTGTTGTTGCGTGTTTGCGTGATGTGTATTTGTGTTATGTTGTGTGATGTGCTGTTGTGTGATGTTGTGTTGTGTGATGTTGTGTTGTGTAGTGTTGTTGTTGGATGTTGTTGTATTGTTGTTGCGTGGTTGTGTGTTGTGGCGTGGTTGTGTTGTGTGATGTTTTGTTGTGATGTTGGGTCGTATTGTTGTGTAATGTTGTCTTGTGGTGTGTGTTTTGTAATGTTGTGTTTAGTATGATGCGTTGTTGTGTTGTGTGATGTTATGTTGTGTGACGTTATGTTGTTTGATGTTTTGTTGTGTGATGTTGTGTTATTTTGTTGTGTTTTGTTGTGTTGTGTAGTGTTGTTGTGTTGTTGGTGTGTTGCTGGCTGTGTGATGCTGTGTGGTTTCGTGGTGTTGTGATGTCTTGTTGTGTAAAAACGAGTTCTTATGGGGTCACTTTTCAACGGGGTCCATTTTCAACGTTACACCGGCGTTCGAAGGTGGAATTGTCGGACACTATGCGGCGGATTCGTAACGCTTGTGAATAGGGAATGCTTCTGGTGGTATGCGAGGGATGACAACTGGTTATAGATGATAATCAGTAGGTTTTGAATACAAGTCATTACTAACGGCCCCTTCAACTAAGGTGGATCTAGTGTCTAGAAGTATATTGGTATCTGATGATATATCGGCAGTGAATTTGATGGTATTGTGGAATGTGTTGGCATGTTCAATGAATACAAAAGTAATACAAATGTTCAGTAATACAAATGGTGGGCGCATAATGCATGTGTAGTTTCGATCAACAATGATACCTAGGGTCGGCGCATAACGTATGTGTAGTTTTGATCAACAGTAATACCTAGGGTCGGCGCATATATAACGTATGTGCAGTTTTGATCAACAGTTATACATAAGGTCGGCGCAAAACGTATGTGTAGTTTTGATCAACAGTAATACCTAGGGTTGGCGCATTATGCATGTGTAGTTTTGATCAACAGTAATACCTAGGGTTGGCGCATAATGCATGTGCAGTTTTAATCAACAGTAATACATAGGGTTGGCGCATAATGTATATGTAATTTTGATCAACAATAATACCTAGGGTCGGCGCATAACGTATATGCAGTTTTGATCAACAGTTATACATAAGGTCGGCGCAAAACGTATGTGTAGTTTTGATCAACAGTAATACCTAGGGTTGGCGCATAATGCATGTGCAGTTTTGATCAACAGTAATACATAGGGCTGGCGCATAATGTTTATGTAATTTTGATCAACAGTAATACATAAGGTCGGCGCAAAACGTATGTGTAGTTTCGATCAACAGTAATACCTAGGGTTGGCGCATGATGTACGTGTAGTTTTGATCAACAGTAATACATAGGGTGGGCGCATAATGCATGTGCAGTTTTGATCAAGTTCAATTCAACTGCAACAAAGAAGTGATTAATAGGTATGCAAAATACCACTAAATATAACGGGGAATAATGCCTTAATTTAATATATTGTTGCGATAATATGGACCTCTCATTGATTATGTACAGTGTATTATTATTAATTTTGTTTGAACGGAAATAGGAGACCACAATCAATGAGCTTTGTATTGGGATATAGAATGGCATCAATTCATTACATGTTTATGGAGACGTGTTTGTTCACTGTTTGCCTTCCTAATCACCATTTCATAAATCAATTTGTTATCAATTAGAAAAGGCAAGCAGGTGCATAAAATATCAATATGACGGCTAAATTTCAAAATGTTTCAGTTGACTCACGCCAAAACATAATAATATGGCTGAGCTATTGAAATGGATGCAATATGTATTTCACTCGTTTTTGAAAATTCTATGGATCAATTCTTTTTATCTCCCCAAGTACGAACCAAGTACGTACGCGCACGGTATGTGCACACAACGTGTAGTGCACCGAATAGATACATTTCTGACATAACTGAGACATACCATTGTCTATCACAATCGGTCTGCTTCGGTGTACTTAGTTACATAATGAAGTAATGACTACAGTAAATCAAAATGTAAAATCCAAAGATATAATCTTATTTTCACTAACTTTAAAAACAGAAATATTTGTCTTGTGGATTTCCAAGGTATTTAATATGTATATCCGTAAATCTACATAAATGAATAGAAATCGGCCATTGGTATTGATGTATCAGTAGAGCTGTTATTCCCTAGCTTGTCTCTCTGTCAGATTATTACACAATTACCCAGTGGTTTTGATGTATCAGTAGAGCTGTTATTCCCTAGCCTGTCTCTCTGTCAGATTATTACACAATTACCCAGTGGTATTGATGTATCAGTAGAGCTGTTATTTCTTAGACTGTCTCTCTTCCCTAGCCTGTCTCTCTGTCAGATTATTACACAATTACCCAGTGGTATTGATGTATCAGTAGAGCTGTTATTTCTTAGCCTGTCTCTCTGTCAGATTATTACACAATTACCCAGTGGTATTGATGTATCAGTAGAGCTGTTATTTCTTAGCCTGTCTCTCTGTCAGATTATTACACAATTACCCAGTGGTTTTGATGTATCAGTAGAGCTGTTATTCCCTAGCCTGTCTCTCTGTCAGATTATTACACAATTACCCAGTGGTATTGATGTATCAGTAGAGCTGTTATTTTCTAGACTGTCTCTCTGTCAGATTATTACACAATTACCCAGTGGTATTGATGTATCAGTAGAGCTGTTATTTCTTAGCCTGTCTCTCTGTCAGATTATTACACAATTACCCAGTGGTATTGATGTATCAGTAGAGCTGTTATTCCCTAGCCTGTCTCTCTGTCAGATTATTACACAATTACCCAGTGGTATTGATGTATCAGTAGAGCTGTTATTTTCTAGACTGTCTCTCTGTCAGATTATTACACAATTACCCAGTGGTATTGATGTATCAGTAGAGCTGTTATTTCTTAGCCTGTCTCTCTGTCAGATTATTACACAATTACCCAGTGGTATTGATGTATCAGTAGAGCTGTTATTTCTTAGCCTGTCTCTCTGTCAGATTATTACACAATTACCCAGTGGTATTGATGTATCAGTAGAGCTGTTATTTCTTAGCCTGTCTCTCTGTCAGATTATTACACAATTACCCAGTGGTATTGATGTATCAGTAGAGCTGTTATTTCTTAGCCTGTCTCTCTGTCAGATTATTACACAATTACCCAGTGGTATTGATGTATCAGTAGAGCTGTTATTTCTTAGCCTGTCTCTCTGTCAGATTATTACACAATTACCCAGTGGTATTGATGTATCAGTAGAGCTGTTATTTCTTAGCCTGTCTCTCTGTCAGATTATTACACAATTACCCAGTGGTATTGATGTATCAGTAGAGCTGTTATTTCTAGCCTGTCTCTCTGTCAGATTATTACACAATTACCCAGTGGTATTGATGTATCAGTAGAGCTGTTATTTCTTAGCCTGTCTCTCTGTCAGATTATTACACAATTACCCAGTGGTATTGATGTATCAGTAGAGCTGTTATTCCCTAGCCTGTCTCTCTGTCAGATTATTACACAATTACCCAGTGGTATTGATGTATCAGTAGAGCTGTTATTTCTTAGCCTGTCTCTCTGTCAGATTATTACACAATTACCCAGTGGTATTGATGTATCAGTAGAGCTGTTATTTCCTAGCCTGTCTCTCTGTCAGATTATTACACAATTACCCAGTGGTATTGATGTATCAGTAGAGCTGTTATTTCTTAGCCTGTCTCTCTGTCAGATTATTACACAATTACCCAGTGGTATTGATGTATCAGTAGAGCTGTTATTTCTTAGCCTGTCTCTCTGTCAGATTATTACACAATTACCCAGTGGTATTGATGTATCAGTAGAGCTGTTATTTCTTAGCCTGTCTCTCTGTCAGATTATTACACAATTACCCAGTGGTATTGATGTATCAGTAGAGCTGTTATTTTCTAGCCTGTCTCTCTGTCAGATTATTACACAATTATTACCAATACCAGTGGTATTGATGTATCAGTAGAGCTGTTATTTCTTAGCCTGTCTCTCTGTCAGATTATTACACAATTACCCAGTGGTATTGATGTATCAGTAGAGCTGTTATTTCTTAGCCTGTCTCTCTGTCAGATTATTACACAATTACCCAGTGGTATTGATGTATCAGTAGAGCTGTTATTTCTTAGCCTGTCTCTCTGTCAGATTATTACACAATTACCCAGTGGTATTGATGTATCAGTAGAGCTGTTATTTCTTAGCCTGTCTCTCTGTCAGATTATTACACAATTACCCAGTGGTATTGATGTATCAGTAGAGCTGTTATTTCTTAGCCTGTCTCTCTGTCAGATTATTACACAATTACCCAGTGGTATTGATGTATCAGTAGAGCTGTTATTTCTTAGCCTGTCTCTCTGTCAGATTATTACACAATTACCCAGTGGTATTGATGTATCAGTAGAGCTGTTATTTTCTAGACTGTCTCTCTGTCAGATTATTACACAATTACCCAGTGGTATTGATGTATCAGTAGAGCTGTTATTTTCCTAGCCTGTCTCTCTGTCAGATTATTACACAATTACCCAGTGGTATTGATGTATCAGTAGAGCTGTTATTTCTTAGCCTGTCTCTCTGTCAGATTATTACACAATTACCCAGTGGTATTGATGTATCAGTAGAGCTGTTATTCCCTAGCCTGTCTCTCTGTCAGATTATTACACAATTACCCAGTGGTTTTGATGTATCAGTAGAGCTGTTATTTCTTAGCCTGTCTCTCTGTCAGATTATTACACAATTACCCAGTGGTATTGATGTATCAGTAGAGCTGTTATTTCTTAGCCTGTCTCTCTGTCAGATTATTACACAATTACCCAGTGGTATTGATGTATCAGTAGAGCTGTTATTTCTTAGCCTGTCTCTCTGTCAGATTATTACACAATTACCCAGTGGTATTGATGTATCAGTAGAGCTGTTATTTCTTAGCCTGTCTCTCTGTCAGATTATTACACAATTACCCAGTGGTATTGATGTATCAGTAGAGCTGTTATTTCCTAGCCTGTCTCTCTGTCAGATTATTACACAATTACCCAGTGGTATTGATGTATCAGTAGAGCTGTTATTCTAGCTGTCTCTCTGTAGATTATTACACAATTACCCAGTGGTATTGATGTATCAGTAGAGCTGTTATTTCTAGCCTGTCTCTCTGTCAGATTATTACACAATTACCCAGTGGTATTGATGTATCAGTAGAGCTGTTATTTCTAGCCTGTCTCTCTGTCAGATTATTACACAATTACCCAGTGGTATTGATGTATCAGTAGAGCTGTTATTTCTTAGCCTGTCTCTCTGTCAGATTATTACACAATTACCCAGTGGTATTGATGTATCAGTAGAGCTGTTATTTCTTAGCCTGTCTCTCTGTCAGATTATTACACAATTACCCAGTGGTATTGATGTATCAGTAGAGCTGTTATTTCTACAGATTATTACACAATTACCCATGGTATTGATGTATCAGTAGAGCTGTTATTTCTTAGCCTGTCTCTCTGTCAGATTATTACACAATTACCCAGTGGTATTGATGTATCAGTAGAGCTGTTATTTCTTAGCCTGTCTCTCTGTCAGATTATTACACAATTACCCAGTGGTATTGATGTATCAGTAGAGCTGTTATTTCTTAGCCTGTCTCTCTGTCAGATTATTATTACACAATTACCCAGTGGTATTGATGTATCAGTAGAGCTGTTATTTCTTAGCCTGTCTCTCTGTCAGATTATTACACAATTACCCAGTGGTATTGATGTATCAGTAGAGCTGTTATTTCTTAGCCTGTCTCTCTGTCAGATTATTACACAATTACCCATTGGTATTGATGTATCAGTAGAGCTGTTATTTTCTAGACTGTCTCTCTGTCAGATTATTACACAATTACCCAGTGGTTTTGATGTATCAGTAGAGCTGTTATTTCTTAGCCTGTCTCTCTGTCAGATTATTACACAATTACCCAGTGGTATTGATGTATCAGTAGAGCTGTTATTTTCTAGACTGTCTCTCTGTCAGATTATTACACAATTACCCAGTGGTATTGATGTATCAGTAGAGCTGTTATTTCTTAGCCTGTCTCTCTGTCAGATTATTACACAATTACCCAGTGGTTTTGATGTATCAGTAGAGCTGTTATTTCTTAGCCTGTCTCTCTGTCAGATTATTACACAATTACCCAGTGGTATTGATGTATCAGTAGAGCTGTTATTTCTTAGCCTGTCTCTCTGTCAGATTATTACACAATTACCCAGTGGTTTTGATGTATCAGTAGAGCTGTTATTCCCTAGATTTCTTAGCCTGTCTCTCTGTCAGATTATTACACAATTACCCAGTGGTTTTGATGTATCAGTAGAGCTGTTATTTCTTAGCCTGTCTCTCTGTCAGATTATTACACAATTACCCAGTGGTTTTGATGTATCAGTAGAGCTGTTATTTTCTAGACTGTCTCTCTGTCAGATAATTACACAATTATCCAGTGGTATTTTAATAGTTCACCAGTAATGTGAACATGTACAACATTACTTTGTAAAAAGGCATAGCTGTCTGACGGCATATACTGATCAGTTAGAATTGATTGCTAACAGTATGAAATAATAGAATACGGTACACAAAAAGGTAGTTATGTAATCACGATGCCGGATAATAGGGTTTGGTCCCTTTATACATCCGCATTGGCAGTGTATTGTACACGTGTTACATATGGGAAGGAGGAACAAACAGCATATTGATAGAAAATGAAGTAAAATTTTCATTCCAGAGTACCAAATATAGTATGATTTTAACGACAGCATTAAACAACATAGTCAAATCCTTGTGTCAGTTAGTCATAGTTGATCACAAATAGAAAGTATACAATTTACAATTGTTTATATGTTTGTCCAGTTATTTACTATATCCCATCATGGCCCCAGCATGAATTTTAGAATTCTGCAGAAAGCATATTAAAAAGTTTTGAGCCAAATCTCTTGGGCAGTTTAGTAGATGGGGAACTGATTAAGTCTCAGCACCTTAATGTGTAACTATCGTCTCTCGATGTAATCACCAATGGCACAGCATGGTGCGGGGATAGACGCTTCGCAAAGGATGCTACCTCAATATTTCATAGGCAATCATTTCTCTCTCTCTCTCTCTCTCTATCTCTCTCTCTCTTTTAACAAAATATTTATCGGTGTTTAGATTTTTATCAATAATTATCCTCGTCATCCCCAGCCTTGCATAATTTGATAACAACTTCAAAATTAAGAATTTTTAACGGGCTTTAAGGACTTTTAATGATATCAATTATACTGTGATAGACATTTTATGATACATTTTCTCCCGTACGGATATTACATTAACAGTAGTGCGTGGTATAAATAATTGGCTCTACCAAACAACGTTTCAGAGAATTATTGGTCCCGGCAGAACTGATAGATCAATACTGATGAGAGACACACAAAACCGGAAGTGCAAATTACAAAGCACAAAATATTTAATAGGGAAATGAAACATGGTTTTGATGACATAACTCTGTCCACGCGTCTCGCTGAGAGATTGAAGTCTGTGTTTTATGTTAAACCGACTAGTCTGATGACGAACGCAGATTACCATAATGAAGAGTCTCACTGCAGCATGTCCATATATCAGGTCTAAGCTTGTCATCAATGCCAGCCTGCTGTATGACACAGACAGTATTCGACAGTTCCGTTTGGTAATAGATGCCCTTACTTATTGGAAACAATGAAAACCAATTATTATCATCTAAAATGTATTTGTTTATATGAATTCTAACAATAGGGCATGTGCTAGGTTTTCATTGTACAATTACTAAAAGTATTATTTGGGATTAATTCGGTAGTATTTTATTTAATACGCCCACAACAAGTATCAACATCATATTTCTTGAAATAAAAGTGCGTGCAAGATGAACTTTATCGAAGACCACGGTATTTTGTTACGAGTTTTGGTAAGTCAATAAATAACATGCCAACACATTCCTCCCATACCGTGAAAATGGCCGTGGCAATATACATTAAAGTTTATTTTAAGAGGCGGGTGCGTTCTAACAGATGATCGTATTACGGCAATATTCGAAACTAACTTACGAGAGAGCTTTTAGTTATTTACAACAAGGTATACTAATTTGAATCATGTTACAAAGCGGCCTTTTGCTTAACCGCAGTATAATAATTGCTCATTACATATTTGTTCTCCCAAACTTTTTGAGAAAGATGATGATTATTTTGAGTTGGTATGTATAGTGCTTTGTGTCAGATCAACCACACAAAACACACACCCTTAGTAGACCGCAGCACGTGCCAGCTTGTAACCGCAATTTGTTTTATTATTTCATCATTCATATCAAGAGGTAGAGCATTAAATTGCATAACTAAAGCAAAGTCAATAACATATGGGTCAAGTGTTTGACACACTACACCATGCTTAACGCAGGTGGGATGTGCTCATTGTCAAGCAACGAACGAACGATAACTCCTCTCTTATCTTACTTAATCCTAACAAGAGGTCCAATGGCCTTAGCGGTCACATGGATTCGGATACAGAATGAAACAGACATATTAGCACTTTGTATTGGCCCATTAGGCTCGTATAGTCCGTAAGTGATGGTATCAATTGAACCTTTTATCTACATTTTGTATGAAGAGTATTTGATTCCATTACATCTGTTACATTTCCTACGAAAATTTAGCAAATATAGCTCATAAAATGTGTTTCCCTATATAAGACATAATACATTTGAACCCTCCCCGGGTGGTAATCTCAAACCCGAGAAATTCACAAATTTTAGAGAGGGCCTTACGACCCTTCAATATATGAAGAGTATTCGGTTCCATCAAATCTGTGAATTTGAAAGATTTTTGAAATTTTAGCCATTTTGACCTTTTCTTGCCCGGTCGCCCCTTGGGGTCAGCCAGAACCTATATGGATATTAAGTTAAAATGCTATCTTAGACTAATAATTCTGAAGAAATTTGACTCTTTTATTCTAAAATTGAGCAAATATTACTCATAAATGTGTTTTCCTATAAAACAAGAGAAAATTTGACCCCCTCCCTAGGGCAAAATCTATGACTCCAGAGCCATGAATTTCACAATTTTGGTAGAGGACCTTGAGACCTTTCAATCTATGAAGAGTATTTGATTCTACCATATCTGCGAGTGGTAAAGAAGTTTTTGAAATTGTAGCCGTTTTGACCCCTTTTGGTCACGCCCCTCTGGCCCCTGGGGGTCAGTCAGAACCTAGGATGTGATGTTTTAAAGATGCTATGTTAGGCTACGAATTCTAAGTTTGATTCATTTCCTAAGAAAATTGAACAAATAATACTCATAAATGTGTTTCCTATATAAACTATGATAAATTTGACCCTACCCCAGGGGAAAATCTGAGACCCCAGGACCATGGAATTTACAAATTTAGTCGAGAGCCTTGATATCTTTCAATCAGTGAAGAATATTTGATTCTACCACATCTGTGAGTGGAGAAGACAATTTTGGATATTGTAGCCATTTTGACCTCTTTTTGCCCCTCCTACAGACCGCTGGGGGTGGGTACCGTATAACTCACAATTTTGATTGGCTTAATGCCTTTGAAAGTTTGAGAAAAATTTCATGGAATTTGCTTAAACAGTTTTGGAGAAGATGTCGAAAATGTAAATTGTTTACGTCGAACTCACGACGCACGATGATAGAATAGGTCACTTGAGACTTCGTCTCAGGTGAGTGTTTGTGTATTGTAAGTATAGTATAAGTTGTGTGTTGTATGTGTGTGTTGTATTTGTTGTGTGTGTTTTTTATGGTTTGTGTGTTTGTTGTGTGTGTTGTCGGTTGCTCGTGTTGTGTGTATTGAAAGTATAGTATAAGTTGTGTGTTGTATGTGTTTGTTGTATTTGTTGTGTGTGTGTTTTATGATTTGTGTGTTTGTTGTCGATTGCTCGTGTTGTGTGTATTGAAAATATAGTATAAGTTGTGTGTTGTATGTGTTGTGTGTGTGTTGTATGTGTTGTATGTGTTGTGTGTGTGTTGTATGTGTTGTGTGTGTGTTGTATGTGTTGTGTGTGTGTTGTATGTGTTGTATGTGTTGTGTGTGTTGTGTGTTTGTTGTGTGTGTTGTCGGTTGCTCGTGTTGTGTGTGTTGTATGTATAGTATAAGTTGTTGTATGTGTTGTGTGTGTGTTGTATGTGTTGTCGGTTGCTCGTGTTGTGTGTGTTGTATGTATAGTATAAGTTGTTGTTTTATGTGTTGTGTGTGTGTTGTATGTGTTGTCGGTTGCTCGTATTGTGTGTGTTGTATGTATAGTATAAGTTGTTGTTTTATGTGTTGTGTGTATGTTGTATGTGTTGTCGGTTGCTCGTATTGTGTGTGTTGTGTGTGTGTTGTATGTGTTGTCGGTTGCTCGTGTTGTGTGTGTTGTATGTATAGTATAAGTTGTTGTTTTATGTGTTGTGTGTGTGTTGAATGTGTTGTCGGTTGCTCGTATTGTGAGTGTGTTGTGTGTGTTGTGTGTGTTGTATGTGTTGTCGGTTGCTCGTGTTGTGTGTGTTGTATGTATAGTATAAGTTGTTGTATGTGTTGTGTGTGTGTTGTATGTGTTGTCGGTTGCTCGTATTGTGTGTGTTGTATGTATAGTATAAGTTGTTGTTTTATGTGTTGTGTGTGTGTTGTATGTGTTGTCGGTTGCTCGTATTGTGTGTGTTGTATGTATAGTATAAGTTGTTGTATGTGTTGTGTGTGTGTTGTATGTGTTGTCGGTTGCTCGTATTGTGTGTGTTGTATGTATAGTATAAGTTGTTGTTTTATGTGTTGTGTGTATGTTGTATGTGTTGTCGGTTGCTCGTATTGTGTTTACGTTGTGTGTGTGTTGTATGTGTTGTCGGTTGCTCGTGTTGTGTGTGTTGTATGTATAGTATAAGTTGTTGTTTTATGTGTTGTGTGTGTGTTGTATGTGTTGTCGGTTGCTCGTATTGTGTGTGTGTTGTGTGTGTTGTATGTGTTGTCGGTTGCTCGTGTTGTGTGTGTTGTATGTATAGTATAAGTTGTTGTATGTGTTGTGTGTGTGTTGTATGTGTTGTCGGTTGCTCGTGTTGTGTGTGTTGTATGTATAGTATAAGTTGTTGTTTTATGTGTTGTGTGTGTGTTGTATGTGTTGTCGGTTGCTCGTATTGTGTGTGTTGTATGTATAGTATAAGTTGTTGTTTTATGTGTTGTGTGTATGTTGTATGTGTTGTCGGTGCTCGTATTGTGTGTGTTGTGTGTGTGTTGTATGTGTTGTCGGTTGCTCGTGTTGTGTGTGTTGTATGTATAGTATAAGTTGTTGTTTTATGTGTTGTGTGTGTTGTATGTGTTGTCGGTTGCTCGTATTGTGTGTGTGTTGTGTGTGTTGTGTGTGTTGTATGTGTTGTCGGTTGCTCGTGTTGTGTGTGTTGTATGTATAGTATAAGTTGTTGTATGTGTTGTGTGTGTGTTGTATGTGTTGTCGGTTGCTCGTATTGTGTGTGTTGTATGTATAGTATAAGTTGTTGTTTTATGTGTTGTGTGTGTGTTGTATGTGTTGTCGGTTGCTCGTATTGTGTGTGTTGTATGTATAGTATAAGTTGTTGTTTTATGTGTTGTGTGTATGTTGTATGTGTTGTCGGTTGCTCGTATTGTGTGTGTTGTGTGTGTGTTGTATGTGTTGTCGGTTGCTCGTATTGTGTGTGTTGTATGTATAGTATAAGTTGTGTGTTGTATGTATTGTATGGGTTATATTTGTGGTCTGTTATATACATGACCTGTCATACTAGAGACAATTTACTGTAACATCAGACATGGAAGCTGGTAGCACATTTTGCATAAGGATGCTTCTTACCTCCCAATATTTCAGCTTTAATGTTAATATCTGTTTTCCTTGAGATCTAATCGAACGTCTAATGTTATATTTTTGTAAAAATGTTGCCCTAGTTTCATCTAATTTTTTAAAAATTAATTCCAGTATCATTATATCCGACATATGTATGAGTATTACGATGTTTCGTACAACAGTGCTAAATACGTTTCACATACTTATTTTAGTTATTATCACGACTAACATATCACATAATGTTTAAAAACCAACGCTACAACGTGACTCGAAATAGATATTGTACAACCGTATATTTTCACTAGTGTAGATAAATCTACGATGTATATCATTAAACGGTTATATATCATAAAAAAAGTGAAAAATGGGCTATACATGCATATCTTCAGAGTGCCCTAAACATTAAGCTTTCATTAATCCTTCTGCAATTGCCTTAAGTAATGGTGCAGATTTGCAGTTGCCAATATTAAACCACCAGCTATCATAGATGATCCTCCCAGGTAAAATCCACCATCATAATGGCCCGACATGTCCTTCATAATACCTAATAAAAGAAACCATAAAGGTATCAATGACGATAAAAGTGCTTGTTCGGGTGTATGCAACACTATGGTACCTGTGACAATACAACTTACTTGCTGTTCTCTTTAAAAAAACGTAGCTATATTATCAAAGTCTTAAACCGCATTATTTTGGCATTTTCTTATAAATTACATTACGAAACGTAAAACTCCTTTTTATATCATCAGCTAGCTACAAAAAAAGAATTATCAATTTACTTCTTGCTTAAGTATTACCAACACATAATTATTGTCTTTCTTTTGGAATCTAAAGTATTGTCCTCTAGTAAAAGTTGAATTACATATACAACCATACACCATAACTCCAAAACCAACCTGCAATAGGCGGGCCGAGAAACATCCCGATTCCCTGGAAACATATCAGTAATCCAAAGGAGCTGACTAGGTGTTTCACTCCGAGGATATCTACGATAATAACAGACTTCTGTGACATATATGTCCCCACAAATAAACCGTAAACAGCACACACGGCTGCCAGGATACCAAACGTATCCAGGTTTGGTACTACAAATGATGTCAGTCCAATGAAGAACATCACAGTATTGTATATATACACTCGGTACGGTTTCACGTGCTTTAAGTCTAAAACAATTCCTGAAACTATCCGACCTATGCCATCACAAATTCCGGCTATGGATACCGCGTAAGATGCCTGGAGATCAGTCATGCCTTTAGATTTGGCGTATGGAGGTATAAATACAAATGCAATCTGGAAGGATAGAGTAAATAACATAATAGCAATACAAAAACAAACAAAACGGAAGTCTTTCAAAAGTGATAAGTCCAGAAATTTCTTAGATTTGTTTTTTGATTTACGGGAAATAACTTTTAATCTATTTCCGGGCGTCTTTTGTTCTTCGGCGTTTGGATTTTGCTCTAATAGCTCTGTTCCGAGTTCTTTATCTTTTAATTGCCTTTGTCTGAAATGGAAAAGAAAGTAATAATCGATATTACGTAATGTACACAAACTTAATTCAAACAAAAGCCTAATGCGATCTGTATAGATAACCTGATATTGCATTCATAGCGATAGATAACTGCCATGTTTTGCCAGTAGGGGAACAACCAAATTGAACCAGTAATTAACAATTGTCTGTCGATGAAAAATATAGAAATTATGTTTAAGATTAAAGGTTCTCAGCTCCCCCTCGTGTCATATAGCGGTAATCTCATCTTATAATTCAAACAAATTTAAAATCAGCACTTTTCCGAGACATTACCAGAGAAATATTGTAAGTATTAAGTACATTTATCAGAGCGAACTGTTTGGTTGACACGAAATTTTAACAACAGTTTTATACCTTGTTCGGTGCTCAGTCATTTGAATATGAAGCCATAGAGGTCTGAAGAGGCATCCGCAAACAGCTAGATGAAGCATGACAGCGCCAATCAGAAGGAAGGAGCCAAAATAACCATAAAAGGTGAAAAAGGTTTCGATCATGGTGGGGAAAAGAAAGGAGCCAAAGCCTACCCCGGATGTGGACAGACCGACAGCAAGTCCTCGCTTCTTGTTGAAATATTCTCCCACTATAATGACAGCGGGGGCATAGGTAAACAACCGTCCAACTCCTGTAAAAACGTGAACAACATCGTGTGTTTATAGGAAAACGTAAACAAAGCTACATTTTTCGAAAAAAAAAATGAAATAACTACACTTAAACTTTAAGACACATTAGGAATTACGTATGTTGACATGGTCTATTGGAATTACTCGATATTTAATCAACAATATTGCATTTTTCACATGAACGTCCTGTTATCAAACTGGTTGCTTGTGTATACATTTTTATTGTTTTGAAATTGTCAAATAAAACTATTTATTCCTGTAAGAAATTGTGATTTCCAATAATATTTACCCCCAACGATTCCAAAACTGAAGTAAATGAATGTGAGATTTGGGGAGAGAGCCGTGGCGATCATGCTGACGAAGACAATGACAGATCCACCAATCACGACAGAGCGGTGTGTGAACCGGTTACTCATGATGCTACTCAGCGGACCTAAACGAATGGAGCATATACCATACTTAGTGAACATATACCATACTTAGTGAACATATACCATACTTAGTGAACATATACCATACTTAGTGAACACATACCATACTTAGTGAACATATACCATACTTAGTGAACATGTGAACATATACCATACTTAGTGAACATATACCATACTTAGTGAACATGTGAACATATACCATACTTAGTGAACATATACCATACTTAGTGAACATGTGAACATATACCATACTTAGTGAACATATACCATACTTAGTGAAATCAGCATGAGTTGTATGTCACAATATCAAGTAGCAGGTGTCTTATAATACAGCTGTTTATGTTTAACTATCACAGTGATCGATTGGTGCTGTGTCGATGTTATTTTGTTGTCTGTCTACATGCTTATTTGTCATTTGTTGCTGTTGTTGCTGTTTGGTTTTGTTTCTCAATTAGTCTTTACAGAATAACAAAATGCCCTTTTATTAATTTTGACGCGTACTCTTTCTCCAACGTCGAATGTTGACTTTTGTTTTAAATGTCATCGACCTAAATTGATAGGAAACTGGCATATCTATGAAAACAATTTATCATAAAACAACTACTGATTGTAAATTGATAAGTCAAAAGTAGAAAAAAGAACAATCTGTGTGTTGTCCGAGACAAATCGTTCGACAACGCTTACCCAGACTCAATCGTAAACCTGCTGAAAGGGAGAGTACCCACGCAGTAGCGACTGCAGATTGTTGGAACTTCTCAATCAATTTTAAATATAGGATACCGGACGATCTCTCAAATCCACCTGAAACACACATGAGATATTGGTAAGAAATTGTCAGAGGATTTCACTGTTTCACATGTTCTCCAAATCTTAACACAACCAATGGAGAGGATGTTTTATCAGTATGGGTCAAACATAATGAAATAGGCCGATCACATTTCTCAAGCTAAAATGATTACTCCGGCTACTACTCTATACATTGTGTAACGGTTTAATTTAGCAAGAGGTTTATTTTTTCAATATTCGTGTTTTCATTTAAATTCGCAAAATTTAAAATGGTAACACCTCTAACGTAACTAAGAACACTAGTTTCGTATCAATCAATACATGGTAGGGATCGGTAAGCCGTGAAATGTACAACATCGCGAAATGTACACACCGCGAATTTATCACCTATAGAAAACCGCGAAAGCGATACAGTATTTCTCCACTGGTTATACGATTTGTATTTTGCATTATTGTACCCCAAGCAATAATTTGTTAGACTGTGTCTCACCTATAATTAGATGAACCAGCATGCTGCCCAGCACAACCAACCAGCCATACCCACCGTCAGGGGCTGGGTTAATGTCCTCATCTAAGACAATGCTTTCATCTCCAACATCACATTCTGTTTCCTCTCCCTCCTCCTCTACATCTTTCACTGGGGATGGGACGTCATTGACTAATTCATTTTCGTCATTGTTTAGATAATCATGACTAGGTGAGGCAATATCCGTAGTTACTAAAACGTGATTCCCAACCGTCGAGTCGCAGGTTTCAAGAGTGCCATCATTCATTAATCGCGATTGTTCAGAGTCCTTGGAGCTAGCTATGTTTACCGAGTCCTCCTCGTCATTCATGTCACCATTGCTGTCCGTGATTTCCATGACCACCTATAACTCATTAACAATTCTAAAATAACATTTGCATACATATCGTATGCGTTTTATTTCAGAAATAATTTTTGAACATGTAAAAATTGATAATGTCCACAAAAACCGTAAATGTACCTTGCCTGTATATAACAGCTATACATTATAATCGCGAACACTTGCAAGTCTACCGAAATTGCCTCTCGATTCGAAATGTAAGTCCAGCAAGATGACATAGAGATGCACAAAAGACATATCCATACACATAGGCTCATTTAGCATCACTGACAGTTATAGCTAGGGTCACAGGTCAGATGGTAATATACACACGTAGTCTCAGATGCATATGAATGTAACACATTCAGATGACACCTAATGCTTATATGTAAATAAAATGGCTAAAACTTTATATCATTCACGTAATATATCTTAATCAGAGAATAAATGCAAGAATTTAAAGTACACATTTTAGAAGGCATTACCGTGTGAAGCCCCTCAGGGGTAGTTATTATAATCAATACTGTGCTTTAAAGGGTATGTTGATAAAATCCGCTTTTGAATTATTAGCGTTGGCAATATTTACAAATGTCAGATTAATATGGCGTGCTGTACCTGTGCACATAACTCGTATACAGTTCCTGGTTTCGCTTCATAGAACTTGTTGTTTGTGTGTGCGAGACGGCAACTGGGATCATCATACTATCCGCTGCAATTTCATTACTGATTATCGTATTATTTTATGAACCGAACCGTACTCATACAATATGTAGGTCAAAAGCAGCCTTTATTTACTTTGTTGATAAAATTGAGTAAATATGTGTAGTCTATCAGGCGAATGTTAACCGGTTCGGTTTATTTCTAACGGAATAAAACACTTCCAAGTTATACTGGTTAAGACACATTCATGAACGAATGTACCCATGGATATTTACATAATGTAGATCATATCACACATATCATCAGATCCTCCTTGTTTTACATACAATCTTTATTAGAGTCGTCACTCTGTAGTCACTGCGCTACCAGATTTCCATTGTTATACCCATATGAATTAGTTTCTATGTGAACTCTATTGACAAAAATGCCAATAAATGAACTGCTCCGTCGAGCGGTCCAAAGAACTGTTAAAATCCACTGTTAAAATGTGCTGTTGGACCGGAGTGACGTCACACATACAATTCGTGACGTCAATGCATTATTTTGAGTCAATGGGTGTAACAAAACAGTTATCGACTGGGTTTTCGGGCAATAGATGATTTGTTGGACCCTCACACAAACTGTTGCCCTCGGCCTTCGGCCTCGGGCAACAGTTTGTCTTCGAGTTAAACAAATCTTCTGTTGCCCTCAACCCTAGTCAACAACTGTATACTGTTTTTACAGAGACAAAATTTATAGTTTTACTTAGATTTCTACCAATAAGAGTTATGCGATAAATAGAATCTTACACTCGTGACTATATGTTATCAAATTTATCAAACTAGTTAAATAAATCAAATTATTGAACTCGTTTGATAAATTTCATGTGACATAGTCACTCATGTAATATTCTCTATGAACCACCATGTCTCAGATACATATTAGAGCGTGTATCCATCCTACCTTTTTTAACATGTAAGATAGTTTATGTTTCCAGGAGAAAGCAACTCCGTCAACCGACTACATGTACCTGTGATTATGTTGATACTGTGTAGTTGTTTAATAACGGTTTCAATTTCTACGAGTAATAAGCTAGGATTCAGCTTGTTATTGTATCCATTGTTTCCGCGGAAATTGATTTGACCGTGCACATTGCGAAAGTTATTGTCCCGCGCACACATTATCCAGTGCCCTAGACCAACACATCGCTTTTATTATACAGATGTTCAGTAGTCCGATACCATTAATATATCTGTACCAACACATCGCTTTTATTATACAGATGTTCAGTAGTCTGATACCATTAATATATCTGTACCAACATATCGCTTTTATTATACAGATGTTAAGTTCTCTGATCCCATTAATATATCTGTACCAACACATCGCTTTTATTATACAGATGTTAAGTTCTCTGATCCCATTAATATATCTGTACCAACACATCGCTTTTATTTAACAGATGTTATAAGTAGTCCGATACCATTAATATATCTGTACCAACACATCGCTTTTATTATACAGATGTTAAGTTCTCTGATCTCATTAATATATCTGTACCAACACATCGCTTTTATTTTACAGATGTTCAGTAGTCCGATACCATTAATATATCTGTACCAACACATCGCTTTTATTATACAGATGTTAAGTGGTCCGATACCATTAATATATCTGTACCAACACATCGCTTTTATTATACAGATGTTCAGTAGTCCGATATCATTAATATATCTGTACCAACACATTGCTTTTATTGTATACAGATGTTCAGTAGTCCGATACCATTAATATATCGGTACCAACACATCGCTTTTATTTTAAAGATGTTATAAGTAATCCGATACCATTAATATATCGGTACAAACACATCGCTTTTATTATACAGATCTTAAGTTCTGTCTGATCCCATTAATATATCTGTACCAACACATCGCTTTTATTATACAGATGTTAAGTTCTCTGATCTTATTAATATATCGGTACCAACACATCGCTTTTATTATACAGATCTTAAATTCTCTCTGATCCCATTAATATATCTGTACCAACACATCGCTTTTATTTTACAGATGTTATAAGTAGTCCGATACCATTAATATATCGGTACCAACACATCGCTTTTATTATACAGATATTAAGTTCTCTCTGATCCCATTAATATATCGGTACCAACACATCGCTTTTATTATACAGATCTTAAGTTCTCTCTGATCCCATTAATATATCTGTACCAACACATCGCTTTTATTACACAGATGTTCAGTAGTCCGATACCATTAATATATCTGTACCAACACATCGCTTTTATTATACAGATGTTCAGTAGTCTGATACCATTAATATATCTGTACCAACATATCGCTTTTATTATACAGATGTTAAGTTCTCTGATCCCATTAATATATCTGTACCAACACATCGCTTTTATTATACAGATGTTAAGTTCTCTGATCCCATTAATATATCTGTACCAACACATCGCTTTTATTTAACAGATGTTATAAGTAGTCCGATACCATTAATATATCTGTACCAACACATCGCTTTTATTATACAGATGTTAAGTTCTCTGATCTCATTAATATATCTGTACCAACACATCGCTTTTATTTTACAGATGTTCAGTAGTCCGATACCATTAATATATCTGTACCAACACATCGCTTTTATTATACAGATGTTAAGTGGTCCGATACCATTAATATATCTGTACCAACACATCGCTTTTATTATACAGATGTTCAGTAGTCCGATACCATTAATATATCTGTACCAACACATTGCTTTTATTGTATACAGATGTTCAGTAGTCCGATACCATTAATATATCGGTACCAACACATCGCTTTTATTTTAAAGATGTTATAAGTAATCCGATACCATTAATATATCGGTACAAACACATCGCTTTTATTATACAGATCTTAAGTTCTGTCTGATCCCATTAATATATCTGTACCAACACATCGCTTTTATTATACAGATGTTAAGTTCTCTGATCTTATTAATATATCGGTACCAACACATCGCTTTTATTATACAGATCTTAAATTCTCTCTGATCCCATTAATATATCTGTACCAACACATCGCTTTTATTTTACAGATGTTATAAGTAGTCCGATACCATTAATATATCGGTACCAACACATCGCTTTTATTATACAGATATTAAGTTCTCTCTGATCCCATTAATATATCGGTACCAACACATCGCTTTTATTATACAGATCTTAAGTTCTCTCTGATCCCATTAATATATCTGTACCAACACATCGCTTTTATTACACAGATGTTAAGTAGTCCGATACCATTAATATATCTGTACCAACACATCGCTTTTATTATACAGATCTTAAGTTCTCTGATCTCATTAATATATCGGTACCAACACATCGCTTTTATTTTACAGATGTTCAGTAGTCCGATACCATTAATATATCTGTACCAACACATCGCTTTTATTATACAGATGTTAAGTTCTCTCTGATCCCATTAATATATCTGTACCAACACATCGCTTTTATTTTACAGATGTTCAGTAGTCCGATACCATTAATATATCTGTACCAACACATCGCTTTTATTATACAGGTGTTAAATTCTCTGATCCCATTAATCTCCATTGGCATATATATCGGCTTGCATCTTTTGTCAGTTGACGCTAAATAAATTAAATTGCGAGGAATTCAATAATTTACTCGTTTGAAGATCCTTTTATGAAAAAAATGTGATTCAAAATCAGACATGAAATCGAATGTCTGTGGGCATCGTGATGTATAATGCATTGAACATGTATATAAAAGATAAGCAAACAGACTATTTCAAATGCGGACGGTCAATTTATTCATTATATAGTTGTAGAAAACACATCTGTTTAAATATATTTCCAAAAAGTATAAATTCTATTTCAGAATTTAAGAATGGTGAATTCATGCTGATTCACAGTATTCTATACATAGTTTATATACACGTCATTCCCAAATACAACAAAAGTATGTTTAAGGTACATACCTCTGTTTTCTGTACTAAACTTTAGGATTTAAAGATGCTCCACCGCTGACAAATGGTATTTTTTTTTCTCTTTCAAAAAAACAGGAGCAGACGATTTAGTATTTTTCTTGAGTTACAAAGTAACTTACATCACACCATTACCACAATTGAGTTTAAGCTTCTAATTTTGCTTCAAGATGAAAATATTAAAGATGCTCCACCGCCGGCAAATGGTATTTTATCACTATCAAAAACAAGAGCAAACGATTAAGAATTTTTCTTCGGTTACAAAAGTTACTTACTTTACACTATTACCACCATTGAAAAGTCTGAGCTTCTAAGTTTACTTCAAATTAAAAATATGAAAAACAATTAATTGCATCCCGAAAAAATTCCGTGTCACTATATCCTATATGGAATGAAGTACTGATTGCACATGCACCAAAGGCGAAATAAATTATTTTTTTATTATTGTTTTGTGTTAATTAGACGTATATACACACGAGAAAACACCAATTATTGTTCAAATAATGAATATCATTTATGCTCTGTCGGCGGTGGAGCATCTTTAAAAAAAAATTAATTGCATCCCGAAAAAAATCTGTGGCACTACATTGTATATCCTGCATGTATATGGAATGCAGTACTTATTTCGCATGCACCGAGAACAAAATGAATTATTTGAAATATTTCTTGTGTTGATTAGACTATAAGACTCTTTCATATGTGGATATGAAGGATAGGGATATTCTACCCGAGGGTCACAAAATGTTGTAAAACCTCGACGTTTTATAGCAATTTTACAACTATAATATCTTGCCATTTTGAAATAAATTCGAAGAAATCCACGGCTGAAAGTCTATTTTTCATACATGAAACAACAAAAATTCCGTTGTTTGCATCTTTTATAGTAAAAACAGTCAGGATTGTGAAAAAAATATTAAAATTTTACCGAGGAAATAGAAATTTCGTTGACGCCGTGATTTCACGAGGCTTTATTGAAGCCTCAGGCGGCATGAGTGTATTGCCCTAGAACAGCCAGTATTACACCCGTAGGTATGAAAGATATATATATACACGATTTAACACCAATTATTGTTCAAATAATGGGTATCACTTATACTCTGTCGGCGGTGGAGCATCTTTAACAGATTTTATTAATTCAGTAAGTTCACTTTTACACACTGAATATACAATAAACGAACTATCGATCAATATGTATTACAATAATTAATGTCAATACTTGAATTTTTATTCAAATATATTTTGAGAATATCCCTGATTTCAATGGACAACCAGTATTCGCTTTCACTCAAAAGTAGCATTTCCGCATCTCTCACACAAAGGTTTCTTCCATTTAATTAAACACAATATCTTGAGTTTGATGTGACTGTTGATCTAGTTCCAATACAACTTGCAAAATCTAATTATATAATACAACATGATCAATTAAAACATTAAACAAGTGACTATAACAATAATGCTATCTTAATATAAAATTCGTCTGCGATCAAATGCTTCTGAAATTATCCTAAAATAAAAGCTTGTAAACAAATATATGCATTCAAAGTATTTAACACAATAAAATATAATATTTTGATAAAGGCAAGAACAGGAAATGTGTGACTCATTACATATTTTGTGTCATAACCGTTTTATGTTTGCTTATAAACCAAGCATCGTATGGACAATACATAATTATGGTAGCAAAGGCACTATTGCAAAAATGTCATTTCAAATGCTGAACGTAAATTGTTATTATGATCAATAAAAGAATAAACCAAACATATCAAATACATAATATGATTTTGTAATGAGTATTACATTGTTATTCCTTTTTATCTTCTATTATACTTTCTCTGTGATTAAGACGTAACCGTCACCGTGTAGCCAAAACAGATTGTTGACTTTCCAACATAGTATAGTCCTTTATCAAAACACATACAACATAAACACGGTCGCGATTTAACATAGTAAATAGTGCAACAGAAGAAAATGCGAGACATTCAAAAGAAACAAGTATCAACTAATAATTTAAAAGCGGAACGAAACAAACCCTTCAGCGAGCGGAGGCCAAAGGGAAGTTTAGTCATGATGTTCAAACGAGCGCTACATATACAACTGAAACCATAAGCATTGAAATAACCGAGATGTTTGATGTCTATCACTTATACAATAATTGATGATAAATCTTATATAAAACCTCCTGTTGGTATCTGTATATGCATGTCAACTAGACAGTTTACATATCTTAAAATTGTGTACATGTCAAATGTAAATAAAAAATGTAAATGTATATTCTACTATCCGATAAAACAGGTATTCCACGCATTGCAGGTGTAGCAGGTGGTAGCATAATGAATTCGTGATAGAAAGGTCATATTAGCACATTTTATTACATTTTTTCAGAGTAAAATATAAGGTTTTATGGTTTTATATATGTGATATTTTTCACAATAACACAGCATTTACAGTGAAAATATCGCTTCGGTGGGAAAACCATTTTTTCAAATATCAAATAAAAAATATAACATTAAGTGCATATTTCCCTATTGCTTTTTCTTTTTTAATTGTTTTAATTGTTGGAGCATAAATGTGTTCCATTAGATTATCTTGGACTTTATTTTTCCTCGAAATGCGTGTCCTATGTTAAAAACTGAATAAATAAGTGGGAAAATCGCGGCCGATCGAAATACATGTACTGGTATCAGTTTTGGCCTAGAATTAAGACGTAAACATGTAATTAATAGATTATTGTTTCTTGTTTCTTGTCTCGTGAGGTGGAAACCCTGCTATTTTGATATAATATAATGGTAGAAAAGTTAACACCTCACTTGTTAAAATATAACTGTTACTCATCAAGACGTGGTACCCGTAAATGAATTTCGTTGATGATATGGTTTTCACAAAACATATGGATAACCATACAAACAAAACGTTATAACAGTAAACTTTATTGATTATATGTAACCGTAATCAGGCCATTAACCGGTATGGAATGACGAGAAATGATTATTTTACATTCATCATATACAAGCTTAAGTGTAATCAAATATAACAGACTAAAACATTAGCACTATAATGCTAAAAACTATTGATAAAAACAAGATTTCATAAAGTACATATTAACATTTTACAGCACTGGTTCATCTGCTACATTATTAAATGTAGTAAAATAGTCATGGAATAATACATTCAAAATAATTTAATAAAAGTTATCAAGCTGCTTTTGTAAAAATAGTCCTTGTAGAATCGAATAAATTGCCATAACGATGCATATGGCAATAAAATATTAGTATATAAATGTCAAATGTATATCATTCCTTTAATAAAAGCTGGATGTCATTATTAATTGACACAATACTACATTTTTATCAAAGTAACATATCTATGATCGACGTATTATTCGGAGGTGTGACGGAAGTGAAACAAAGAATTATTTATCAAATATTTGACAATATCTCAAAAATATATCTCATTACTAAAAGCACCGGACCAAAAAAGTAATAATAGCTGAACACGGTAATATATACAAAAGTAATACTTTCAAACTATCATGTACGGTGATACTGAATGACATTTCAATAGAACAATTGTGATTTTATCACTAACTCAGTGTAGATATCGTCATTTATGACGGATGTACACGAAGGACAATATAAAAACGCGAAAACAAGTACAGAAACAATGGTAACATGAATGTACTAACAGCTGCAGTATCACACAAACAAATGTAATATGAAATAGTAAAAAAAATAATCATTTGACAAGAACACACTTGGACATAGCCCACTCATTCTACCTTCTCTTCATCATGATGTAATGAATGACGTTGGCTGTTGCTAAGACACAAGCACCAACAAACATGGACGCCCCGCCGAAGTAGAACCCAGTATCGTAGGTACCATTGGCATCTTTAAAGAAACCTGAAACAGGAAATGAATACATATGCTTACTACATGTATTAAGCTGTAATCGAATTTGTATTAATCTTCTTTTTCGTACATCAATTATTTATCACAAAAAATAATGACAATCTAAATTGGAAAAATGTTTTGGAAACACAGTATATTTGCAATCAATACATTATAATCTCTTCAGAAATATTTCAAACTTGATTATTTATTTATTTTAGATATAGATTCTTAATAGTTCATAGATACTCCATACGTATCAGCTGTTTCCTAAAATCAGTTCAACTAAACCAAATCTGATTTTAAAGCGTAAGATGCATTACACATCACACAATACATTGTAAAATCACGCACCTGCTATGGGAGGGCCCAGAAACATTCCAATACCTTGGAAACAAATTAACAATCCGAAGGAATTCACAAGCTTCTTTACACCAAGGATATCAACAATGACCACAGACTTCTGACAGATGTATGCCCCGACTAATAGTCCATATATGGCACAAAGTATAGCAAGCTCCGCAAAGGTATCAAGGTGGGGTACGGCAATGGACACAAATCCCACAAGGAAAAGCACAGCGTTGTAGATATAAATCCTGTATTCCTTCACGCTTTTCATGTCAAGTAAAACCCCTGACACAATACGACTAGTACCATCACAGAAGCCAGCGATGGAGACCAGGTACGAAGCATGGAGTTCAGATATACCTTTAGACTTAGCGTAAGCAGGAATGAAAACAAAAGCCGCCTGAAATGATATAGTAAACAGCAAAATGGCGGCGCAAAAGGACGCAAATCGCAAATCTTTCATTAAGGAAAGCTCCAGCAATTTAGTCTTTGGCTTCCTTCTATTATTAGATGAAACACAGGAAAATATTTTCTTTATTTTTGATGTCTTTGTTTCTGGTCTATAAACTACATCTGAATTTGGTTCCTGTTCAAGTGTTTGCATTCTTTCACTTTCTGTACCCCTTCTGTTGTCACATAAAGCTGATTTTTCTGCGTCTGAGGCTGCTCCAGTTCGACTTTTTCGCCTGTTTGATACAAATAAAGAGAGGTGCATTCAATCTATTGAAGGTATGTTTTTACAATATCATGTAATTTGATATTGGCCAAATGAGTAATATCAATAGTGATGTTCCAGGTAACTCTTGATGTTTTAACAACTTGTCGACTAACGACTAAGTTGAAGTTGCAAACAGAGAAGTAATTAAAATAATGTAAACAATAACTTATCTCTTTATCAGGACACGCACAACATTTAGCATGTAATGTAAAGAAATACAACAAAATACTGTCATGTAAAATTCTAGTTCTAATTTGTAAAAGATGCCGAGCAATTCAGCTAAAAAATGCCACGTACCTTTCTTCGTGTACCTTCATCTTCACATTAAGCCAGAGTGGCCTAAACAGTCCCCCACACACCGAGATGTTCAGTATGATTGCTCCTAGGATAAGGAAAGCTCCAAAGAAACCATAGAATGTGAAAATAGTCTCAATGAGGGTAGGGAATAGAAAAGAGCCGAAGCCGACACCAGACGTGGCAATCCCGACAGCAAGTCCTCGTCTTTTGTTAAAGTACTCTCCCACAATGACTACAGCTGGAGCGTACGCCAGAAGTCTGCCTAACCCTGTAAGTAATATCACAATATAATGTAAGAATGTTATATCTACGATACCTAACACATCCGACATTTCAGTAATACATTTCGATGATCTTTCGTTTTTATACAAGATCTAGAAGTATTGTCCATAGGTCCAAAAGCAGTAGAGTATAACTACATAATATACGGGTTTATCGTTCAACAACAGTCTTTCTCATTACCGGTATCGAAGGCAGCATCATAATTCAAGGTTTTCCTGTTATTTATGACAATGGAACGACTCCAAAATGCAATATTGTTATTCAAAAATAAATATTCTGAACGATCCTAAACAAACATCGAATAAGCATTTATATTGTATGGTTGTTTTTTCGTTTGTTATACTTCATACTTACATAGGTGTACAATTCATCTATATTTGATATCATAGTACATTTGTACATGTGTGGAATTCAAATACCGATTTGAATGGGTTGCGGATGGAAATGAAAATAATACGACATAGTATATTTTTAGCAGTTATGATATTTTCACTCAATATTGACCAATCAGAACACAACATTAACTGTGTTTTGGCGGGAATACCTTTTTTGAAATATCAAACTTAAAGATGCTCCACCGCCGACAGAGCATAAATGATATTCATCGTTTGAACAATAATTGGTGTTTAATCTTGTTTATATATGTCTAATTAACACAGAAAATAATATAAAATAATTTATTTTGCCTTTGGTGCATGCGCAATCAGTACTTCATTCCATATAGGATATAGTGCCACGGATTTTTTTCGGGATGCAAATAATTATTTTTCATATGTTTAACTTGAAGTAAAATTAGAAGCTCGACCTTTTCAATGGTGATAATGGTGTAAAGTAAGTATTTTTTGTAACCGATGAAAATTACTAAATCGTCTGCTCCTGTTTTAGATAGTGACAAAACACCATTGGTCAGCGGTGGAGCATCTTTAAAATGTAATAATACGTGCATCTTTTCAATTATTTGTTTATTTTCAATTGTTGGAGCTTACATAATGTTGCATTTGATTATTTTACTTTAAATGTCTTCTTTTGTGCCTGAAGTGTGTAATTAAAGTAGCATACGAGTTTATGTACATTGTACTTGTAACAGTAGGTCTGGTCATGACCTAGAAAAGAGATGTAAACATGCAATAAATAGATGTTTTCTCACTTTAGACAAATAACAGATATATGACATCTCAAATAATGATACTTTTTTTTAATTGTTTACTAATTTTCCACACTCATGAAAACATATAAACATTTCTAACCCATTCGATGACATATACAATGTAATTGATATAAATCAAGAAACAAGGATTTTGTGTCCATTCATCAACAAAATAGGATTTTAATAATTCAAAATATTATTTGTTATATCCATATTATAAATATTTGAAATGTGTACGTATACTGACCACCCAAGACTCCAAAGCTGGCGTAGGTGAAGGACAGGGAAGGTGAGAAAGATGTGATGATCATACTAATACACAGAATCACACCTCCTGTACACACAACTGATCGGTGAGAATATCGATTTGACAGCATACTACACACAGGTCCTACAAAATAACACATCACAATTACAACTCAAACTGTAACGGGAGAAGAGAAAATGTAGCGGCCAGACCGAGATTCGAACCAGGGACCCTCTGAACACTAGCCGAGTGCTCTACAGTCTGAGCTACCTGGTCACCGATGATCGACCCAGTCCAATCCCGCTACACTCCTCCCTCCTTTCTCGAAGTCTTCACCCTCGAAGACATACGAGGCCCTTCCAAAAACCATCACCGTGGGTTATATTTAGTTGGGCGCCAATTACGTAACATAGAGGAGAAAATGTAGTGGCCAGACCGGAATTCGAACCAGGGACCCTCTGAACACAAGCCGAGGGCTCTACTGTCTGAGCTACCTGGTCACCGATGATCGACTCAGTCCAATCCCGCTACACTCCTCCCTTCTTTCTTGAAGTCTTCACCCTCGAAGACATACGAGGCCCTTCCAAAAACCATCAACGTGGGTTATATAGTTGGGCGCCAATTACGTAACATAGAGGAGAAAATGTAGCGGCCATACCAAGATTCGAACCAGGGACCCTCTGAACACTAGCCGAGTGTTCTACAGTCTGAGCTACTTGGTCACCGATGATCGACCCAGTCCAATCCCGCTACACTCCTCCCTCCTTTCTCGAAGTCTTCACCCTCGAAGACATCAAGGCCCTTCCAAAAACCATCACCGTGGGTTAATTAGTTGGGCGCCAATTACGTAACATAGAAGAGAAAATGTAGCAACCAGACCGAGATTCGAACCAGGGACCCTCTGAACACTAGTCGAGTGCTCTACAGTCTGAGCTACCTGGTCATCGGTGATCGACCCAATCCAATCCCGCTACACTAACTAAATAAAATGACACATAAAAAGCTTTGAAATTTACACACTATAAACAAGCTTATCTTTACAGTGACTTAATTTCGAGTTTTTTTTTAATGTTTAGATACTTTAACTTACTTGTTCGCGACGACTAGATTTTTAACTTACACGTTTTTTCAAGACGATTTTTAAAAATGCGCCCCCAGACCGTCGACGGAGCATAAACGATACGCATCATTTGAACAATAATTGGTATTTAATCGTGGTTTTTTTCTCAAATTAAGACAAACAATAATACTAAACAAGTTGTTTTGTTTTTGGAACATGCGCAATCACTATTTCATTCCATATATAACACAGTACCATCAATTTTTTTCGGGACGCAATTAATTATTTTTGAAATTTTTGTCTTGAGGACCATGCGGTAGATTAGCCGTTGGCTAAGCATGTTCATCCTCAGTAAATAAAGTTTATTATTGAAGCAAAATTAGAGAATCTCAAACTTTTCAATTATGTTAGGTAAGAGGCTTTTATAATTAAAAAAATCGTATGTTCATGTTTTTAATAGAGAAACAATACCATATGTCGTCATTCTTTATTGACGAGAAATTTAACCACACGCGAACATTAGTTGGTTTGAAGTTATGTGGTGACATGACATAGGTTTACTTGCAATTTGGCAGCTTTTTGTGGTCAAGCGACCCCTACCATTTGAATAAAAATTAATAAACTAACTTTCCATGATCAACACAGACCGGACGGTCTACATTAGTAAACCCCCGTTGACCTTTGACGCCAATAAAGGCGTTGCTCAGTTCCATTAACATTCCTTAAACTTAAAATTCTCTATAAAATCAGACCGAATGGGAGGGAGGTTTACCTACCAAGTCTTAGACATGATGGAAGGGAGGTTTACTACCAAGTGTCAGACCTGATGGGAGAGAGGTTTACTTACCAAGTGTCAGACCTGATGGTAGGGAGGTTTACTTACCAAGTGTCAGACCTGATGGGAGGGAGGTTTACCTACCAAGTGTCAGACCTGATGGGAGGGAGGTTTACTTACCAAGTGTCAGACCTGATGGAAGGGAGGTTTACTTACCAAGTGTCAGACCTGATGGGAGGGAGGTTTACTTACCAAGTCTTTAACCTAATGAAAGGGAGGTTTACTTACCAAGGTTCAGACCTGATGGGAGGGAGGTTTACTTACCAAGTGTCAGACATGATGGGAGGGAAGTTTACTTACCAAGTGTCAGACCTGATGGAAGGGAGATTTACTTACCAAGTGTCAGACCTGATGGAAGGGAGGTTTTCTGACCAAGTCTCAGACCTGATGGTAGGGAAATTTACTCACCAAGTGTCAGACCTGATGTGAGGGAGATTTACTTACCTAGTGTCAGACCTGATGGGAGGGAGATTTACTTACCAAGTGTCAGACCTCATGGGTGGGAGATTTACTTACCAAGTGTCAGACCTGATAGGAGGGAGGTTTACTTACCAAGTGTCAGACCTGATGGAAGGAAGGTTAACTCACCAAGTGTCAGACCTGATGGAAGGGAGGTTTACTACCAAGTGTCAGACCTGATGGGAGGGAGGTTTACTTACCAAGTCTCAGACCTGATGGACGGGAGGTTTACTTACCAAGTGTCAGACCTGATGGGAGGGAGGTTTACTTACCAAGTCTTAGACCTGATGGGAGGGAGGTTTACTTACCAAGTCTTAGACCTGATGGAGGGGAGGTTTACTACCAAGTGTCAGACCTGATGGAAGGGAGATTTACTCACCAAGTGTCAGACCTGATGGGAGGGATGTTAACTTACTATGTCAGAGACCTGATGGAAGGCAGAATTACTTACCAAGTGTCAGACCTGATTGAAGGGAGGTTTACTTACCAAGTCTCAGACCTGATGGTAGGGAAATTTACTCACCAAGTGTCAGACCTGATGTGAGGGAGATTTACTTACCTAGTGTCAGACCTGATGGGAGGGAGATTTACTTACCAAGTGTCAGACCTCATGGGTGGGAGATTTACTTACCAAGTGTCAGACCTGATAGGAGGGAGGTTTACTTACCAAGTGTCAGACCTGATGGAAGGGAGATTTACTTACCAAGTCTCATACCTGATGGGAGGGATGTTAACTTACTATGTCAGAGACCTGATGGAAGGCAGAATTACTTACCAAGTGTCAGACCTGATTGAAGGGAGGTTTACTTACCAAGTCTCAGACCTGATGGTAGGGAAATTTACTCACCAAGTGTCAGACCTGATGTGAGGGAGATTTACTTACCTAGTGTCAGACCTGATGGGAGGGAGATTTACTTACCAAGTGTCAGACCTGATAGGAGGGGGATTTACTTACCAAGTGTCAGACCTGATTGGAGGGATGTTTACTTACCGAGTGTCAGACCTGATTGGAAGGAAGTTAACTTACTATGTCAGAGACCTGATGGAAGGCAGAATTACTTACCAAGTGTCAGACCTGATGGGAAGGAGGTTTATTTACCAAGTGTCAGACCTGATGGGAGGGATGTTTACTTACCAAGTGTCAGGCCTGATGGAAGGGAGGTTTACTTACCAAGTGTCAGACCTGATGGGAGGGAGGTTTACTTACCATGTCTTTGACCAGATGGAAGGGAGGTTTACTTACCAAGTGTCAGACCTCATTGGAGGGAGGTTTACTTACCAAGTGTCAGACCTGAAGGGAGGGAGGTTTACTTATCAAGTGTCAGACCTGATCGGAGGGAGGTTTACTTACTAAGTCTTTGGCCTGATGGAAGGGAGGTTTACTTACCATGTGTCAGACCTGATGGGAGGGAGGTTTACTTACCAAGTGTCAGACCTGATGTGAAGGAGGTTTACTTACCAAGTGTCAGACCTGATGGAAGGGAGATTTACTTACCACGTTTCAGACCTGATGGAAAGGAGGTTTTCTGACCAAGTGTCAGACCTGATAGGAGGGAGGTTTACTTACCAAGTGTCAGACCTGATTGAAGGGAGGTTTACTACCAAGTTTCAGACCTGATGGGAGTGAGGTTTACTTACCAAGTGTCAGTCCTGATGGAAGGGAGGTTATTTACCAAGTGTCAGACCTGATGGGAGGGAGGTTTACTTACCAAGTCTTAGACCTGATCGAAGGGAGGTTTACTCACCAAGTGTCAGACCTGATGGGAAAGAAGTTGACTTACCAAGTCTCATACCTGATGGGAGGGACGTTAACTTACTATGTCAGAGACCTGATGGAAGGCAGAATTACTTACCAAGTCTCAGACCTTATGAGAGGGAGATTTACTCACCAAGTGTCAGACCTGATGGGAGGGAGGTTTACCTACCAAGTGTCAGACCTGATGGTAGGGAAATTTACTCACCAAGTGTCAGACCTGATGTGAGGGAGATTTACTTACCAAGTGTCAGACCTGATAGGAGGGAGATTTACTTACCAAGTGTCAGACCTCATGGGTGGAAGATTTACTTACCAAGTGTCAGACCTGATGGGAGGGAGATTTACTTACCAAGTGTCAGACCTGATTGGAGGGAGGTTTACTTACCGAGTGTCAGACCTGATTGGAGGGATGTTAACTTACTATGTCAGAGACCTGATGGAAGGCAGAATTACTTACCAAGTGTCAGACCTGATGGGAAGGAGGTTTGTTTACCAAGTGTCAGACCCCATGGGAGGGATGTTTACTTACCAAATGTTAGACCTAATTGAAGGGAGGTATACTTACAAAGTCTCAGTCCTGACAGGAGAGAAGTTTACTTACCAAGTCTCAGACCTGATTGGAGAGAGGTTTACTTACCAAGTGTCAGACCTGATGGGAGGGAGATTTACTTACCAAGTCTCAGACCTGATGGGAGGGGGATTACTCACCAAGTGTCAGACCTGATGGGAGGGAGATTTACTTACCAAGTGTCAGACCTCATGGGAGAGAGGTTTATTTACCAAGTGTCAGACCAGATTGGAGGTAGGTTTACTTACCAAGTCTCAGACCTGATGGGAGGGATGTTTACTTACCAAGTCTCAGACCTGATGGGAGGGAGATTACTTACCAAGTGTCAGACCTGATGGGAGGGAGGTTTACTTACCAAGTCTCATACCTCATGGGAGGGAGGTTTACTTACCAAGTCTCAGACCTGATGGGAGGGAGGTTTACTTACCAAGAGTCAGTCTCAGACCTGATGGGAGGGAGATTTACTTACCAAGTCTCAGACCTGATGGGAGGGAGGTTTACTTACCAAGAGTCAGTCTCAGACCTGATGGGAGGGAGGTTTACTTACCAAGAGTTAGTCTCAGACCTGATGGGAGGGAGGATTACTTACCAAGAGTCAGACCTGATGGGAGGGAGGTTTACCTACCAAGAGTTAGTCTCAGACCTGATGGGAGGGAGGATTACTTACCAAGAGTCAGACCTGATGGGAGGGATGTTGACTTACCAAGAGTTAGTCTCAGACCTGATGGGAAGGAGGTTTACTTACCAAGAGTCAGAACTGATGGGAGGGAGGTTACTTACCAAGAGTTAGCCTTAGACCTGATGGGAGGGATGTTGCCCAGGCTGTGGCTGCAGCAGACTGCTGAAATTTATCTTCAAACTTTAAATAAATGATTCCAGCTGATCGCTCCATTCCACCTTTAGTGAAAATAATTATTTGCCTTTAAGAAAAGATCCGGTCATACATAGACAAATCAAAGAATAAAAAAATGAAAATGAGGAAAATGGACACATGAACATTTGTTATTTTAAGAAATTAATCATTCAATGACAAAATTAAATATTCATATTTCACAACTTGACACTACTTGCACATAAATTTTTATCATTATACTTAATGTATGTGCAGTAATGTAGAAACAGTCAAGATTCTTTCAGAAAATTGAAATAAAATTAAAAATTTACAGATTTCTGTTTCATCAACATCTTTTAAATGAAGCAATTTGAAAATCTCCACTAGAAAGCAGTACAAAAGTTGAACAGGTAATCTTAAGTTAACAAATCATTATTGATTACTCTGAATAAAGGAAAGTTATTCTACGATACTGTATTTGATTTACATGTAGTTTTAGTTCTATATTATTGTTGGTGTTTGCTTTACAAAAAGACATGAATGTAATAAATGAAAAAAATGCCTAGATACACTTGTGTGTTTCCACTATAGATATGTTTATGTTTTATTAAACTGAGGAAAATATAATAATGGCGCAGCTTCGGGCATGAAATTCAAAGCACTTCTAAGGTAAGATACACGAAAATATAAGAAAAAACACAACCTTCAAAATTCAATCATACACACGGACAGTTTCAGTTTGCGGCCGCCATTTTTTCATACATATGGGGAGGTTGTGTGTTGCTCCGGTACTGCTTTCCCCAGTAAATATATATTTAACTAATGCAAATTCATAACAGGAGTAATTAAACATCTTTTATTATTTTTTACATAATAAAAATTAACACTTTGAAAGTTAAAAGCTATAGAATGCAGTCAATATATCCACCAAGGCGAAGATGAGCACAAGGAATCATGACGTCACATAACGTCAACAAATGGCGCGAAATCATAGGATTCGCATAGGCGGCACTCCAGGCCTTGAATTGACACAGAGAAATCTGAATCTTTGAGTTCATTTCTTTGAGTCATATACTTTTATAGTTTAAAGTGTGTCCTTTTATAAGTTATGTCTTCTACATGAAATAGAAAATAAAATAAACAAGTAGAGCTTCGCTCTTCCTATGCCGTATATGATTCATGTTAAAACATCTGGCTGCGCCCCTTTAAGGCCTTGCCTTCATGCAGTCATATTACAGGGAGAATCTTTAGACACTTATTTTGAGAAAACATACCTATAAAGAGATGTACCAAGAAACTGCCTATCACAATCCACCACCCAAAGCCTCCATCTGGGGCTAGGTTTTCCTCCTCTTCCACTTTTACTTTTGACTCTTCAGATTCCTCGGATAAATCCACTTCCCCAGCTTCTCCAGCCACTTCCATGGTCATACCAGCTTCCCCAGATTCAGCTTTCCTTGATTCATCTTTGTCTGTGTTCTGTCCTTCTCCAGTTACTAAAGGATCTGAAGCCTTTGCAGGCTCTGCCATGTCTAGTGCAGTTGTATCCCTATTTGTTAAGTGATCTGCTGGGGGACTGTTCAAAGCTTTATTCCACCTGTTATCAGAGTAAATGTTTCTGTCACCTAGTCTGATAGGTCAATATCTAGGACACTTGGTATACATACATTTTATCTTTGTAAGGTCCTCGCAATTACAGCACACATTACATCAGTTTACAATATGTACTTTGTACATAAATACCAATATATTCATGTTGTTGGAAAATTTCATCAAAATTCATTGTACCGAAGAGAGACAGCTGTGAATATACAGATAGCATATCCGTGACTTTGTTTTAGGTTTTAATACATTCAAACATTACATTAAAAAAAATGTTTTAACAACTACATCAGGTCAGAGTCGCTAGAAGTATCATTCACTGTAAAACCAACAATGCTGTTAACAAAAACAAAAATCTTTGCTCATTTTTCAAATTGCTTCCATGTAAACATTGAATGCCAATGTCTAGCAAATCAGTAAACAATATACAACTCAACTGTAGTGGATGCACTGTGTCCTTTCCTTTTACACAACTGTATGAACATATATTAACTAATCAACACCAGGGCTTTTCCTATTAACTTTTGGAAAATTTATGACAAAATAACAATTTGGAGAATTTTCGGTTTGATTGATATTTTTACAGACCATTTATGAGTGTACCAAGCTTGTTTATGAAAAACACACAAAATATCTAGTTCAAATCATTGTACTGTATCAATATAAACATACATGTAATTCAGTTAAAAGATCTACACTATAGGGGTATACATTACCTTACATGTATAATTTTATCTCATCAATTCTATCTTGTCGACTACACAGTACATGTGCATGCAACATGCAGTCTGATCCCCTTTAATATATATACACGTAGATGTCTATACTTATTTAAAGATGCTCCACCGCCGACAGAGCATAAATGATATTCATCATTTGAACAATAATTGGTGTTAAATCGTGTATATATATGCCTAATTAACACAAAAAGATGACACAAAATAATTTATTTTGCCTCTGGTGCATCTGCAATCAGTACTTCATTCCATATAGGATATAGTGCCACGGATTTTTTTCGGGATGCAATTAATTATTATTCATATTTTTAACTTGAAATAAAATTAGAAGCTCAAACTTTTCAATGGTGGTAATGGTGTAAAGTAAGTAACTTTTGTAACTGAAGAAAAATACTAAATCGTCTGCCCCTGTTTTTGAAAGTGAAAAAATACCATTTGTCAGCGGTGGAGCATCTTTAAAATTAGAATGTAAATAAAAAAACTTTACTTTTTGCAATAGCCATGCAGTATTAAGCATGTTCTATTCAACATTTTATTTGTTTTCCTCGATAAGCACTATATATAAGGCTACATATTTTAAGTAAATAGACATTTTTGTTTACTGTATATGATCCCATAATCGCTTAGGGCGGTTAACAAATTGAAAAATAAAGGGGCGCTCACTTGTAGTACAAATTTAGGCTTGCATGCTAACATTTTCCAAAATCATACATGTACAATGTAAACCATTAATCAATTTACAAAAGATATTAATTAGAAACATACATAGTTTTGTCAGTTTCAGCCCTGATCAGTGAGGTCTCAAAAGTGAAAGGTGCGCTTATAGGGACGGGCGCTTATTGGATCAAATACCGTAGTTTGAGTTAAGCCAAAATGAGTTTTATTTGCTTCCCTTGAATATCAAATATTGCTACTTGTATATTTAATCAGCAAAACAAGAATAAAATTACAAATTCAATTATATGAAAAATATGAATGTTTAGTAAACGGCAATCTTTCAATTAAATCCCCTACAACAGAAATTATGATCACGTGTTTATTATCATTTACCTGTAAATATCCCCATGCAAGGCCTACGAGGTCACTCCAGCACACACACATGGCACATGCACCAACAGGACCCCACACGGATCAGCTGTCTTCAAGGACAATCAATGCCTGCAGTATACTTCCTAAACTTATGGCTCATTTTCCGTGAATTTCCCCCAGGAACATGACGTGAATTATTTTCATTTTTATAATTAAAATTTGGAGTGATTTTCCATCCTTTTCTTTATCATACCGTTACACTGGTCATCATGTATCCGGATATTTGGTAATTTTCCGTTCCTAATTTTACATACGTCCTTAATATTTCCGGATTCAATGTTGACAGACAGAAAAAGACACGCACATTATGAAGTTAGATACGTAAAATTGTTATTAGTTATCTCTGTTAACGTGGATATTTAAAAGGAAACATGGTAAGTAAACAAAATCGAATTCTTTCTTTGTTATGTTGGATTATTAATCCAAATAGACAAATTACCGTAATTTACGAGTAACGAAGAACAGGGAAAATACATAATTTGAACCTGAATATTTTCAAAAATATACTAAACAAGCACTGGAAAAACCAAGCCATGAAATTTTTACCATCAACCTAGGAAAGACAGTATATTATACATAAACCTAACACATACTATTAAGGATTTTAAGCAATCACTTTAAATATTTTACCATTATTGTAAATATCACTATACATCTTTACAAGCCTTTTGTGGCTTCGCAATGATGTTGGACTGATGAGAAACTGATGAGAAACATATAACCACAGGAGTTTTACGTTCTGTCAATAATATATAGTATACATATATAAAAAAAATACCCCTATATACTATATAAATGGTATATAGGGGTATATTTTTATATATGTATACTATATATTATTGACAGAACGTCAAACTCCTGTGATATAACTTGTCAAGTGTATCAACCATCTTACCCTGTATCAGGACAATACAAATCATTGTATTTGTTCTTTGCAAAGATATCTTGTACACTTGTGGAGTCTTTAACCAGTAAACTTAAAATCGTAAAGCCGCTAACCTATTGTATCAGGGCGAGAGTAGTGTGCCGCCAGCCGGGCTCGAACCCGTGACCACGGACTTACTGGTCCGCTGCTCTACCGACTGAGCTAATGGAAAACCCACCCTAGCGCGAAGCTACGATATAGAAGCCGATCGTATCACTATGTACAATTAAAACCTGCAACACTATTCCCCACATTCAAACATGTTCGCCCCTGAACACAGACCAACCCAGGTTCTGTCTCCAATGTATGATGAATGAAGCCTCTTAATCTTGTATAGCTTTCACTTGGAGTGGCCTATGGCACCAAATGTAACAGGACGAACGTATAGTGTGCCATCAGCTGGGCTATAACCCGCGACACTGGACTTAATGGTCCGTCGCTCTACCGACTGAGCTAAAGGGAAGATCCCTCTAGTACGAAGATAATAAGGCAACCATATCACTATGTACAATTAAAACCTGCTACACTCTTACCTATATAATCAGAGAGGAGAAAATGTAGCAGCCAGACTAGGATTCGAACCTAGCTGGCACCTCCAAACACTAGCTGAATGCTCTACCACTGAACACCTCTCTCCTTTTTCAAAGTCTTCGCCCTAAAAGACATACAAGACCCATATACATTTTTGTACTGGCCACCATCTTTTTTGTTGAGCGCCATATTTGTAATAGGAGAGAAGAAAATATAGCTTCCAGACTGAGATTCGAACCCGGAACATCTAAACACAAGCCGAATGTTCTACCGCTGAGCTACCTGCATGGTGTACACTTGATCAAACCAGTCCAATCTCGCTACACTTTAATAATCAACAGGAAGTTGGGAAAATTTGGCCAGCAAATATTCCTGGTAGCTTTTGCTACAATTGTAGATACATGTGAATATTATAAACGAAATGCCAATAGATGGTAATCTCGAGCTCTTTAATCTTACTTAAAAGAAAAATCTTTTAATTATTCGTTTTACTTAAAATAAAAGATGATACTATCTCAAAAGTATATACAGTATATATAGATGTACTTCTTATACTCTTTTCTGTATACTAACAAGTGTAAAGATATACATATACCCTATATATATGCATGGATGTCTTTTATGTTGCAAGGGTACACCAATTAAAGATGTTGTGATACCAGACAGTGCTCAGAAAAGTTTACTTCTGCAGAAACACCGTGATTACATTGCTGCATATGGAACAAAGAAAGATGATTATGTAAGTAACTACAATATGTGTATAGCCGTGCATGTTTTCTTGATAATTAATTCATCCTTGTCTTTTTCAAATGGCAGCATGGTCACATTTCTCTTATATCAAGGACATATGTACCATGTGGCATGTGTACATATATGCAAGAATAGAATACATGTATACTAAATAAGTTATTAACAGTGCATGCTGTAATTTTAAATGAAATCATGTAGCACCCTTTCGTTGATCAATTTTGTATTGTAGGAAACACTTGAATAATCAGTATTTAATGATTTCACATGTTCAAATTAATCCTCTTGTTATCAAATATAATAATAATACCCGTAGGTACTGTATATCTTACAAATTGCTAACTTAATCCAAATGATCCCACTAACATTGTTTATAGGAGTACTGCATTACGGAATATCTACGAATGAGTGGCATGTACTGGGGCCTGACTGTGATGGATCTGATGGGGCAGCTTGACCGCATGGACAAGGACCAAGTTCTCCAGTTTATACAACAATGTCAGCATGAATGTGGTGGTATCAGTGCCAGTATTGGCCATGACCCCCACCTTCTGTATACACTCAGTGCAATACAAGTAAGTCATGACCCTCCACCATCTGTATTTAAACTCAGTGCAATATAGGTAAGTCATGACCCTCCACCATCTGTATTTAAACTCAGTGCAATATAGGTAAGTCATGACCCTCCACCATCTGTATTTAAACTCAGTGCAATATAGGTAAGTCATGACCCTCCACCATCTGTATTTAAACTCAGTGCAATATAGGTAAGTCATGACCCTCCACCATCTGTATTTAAACTCAGTGCAATATAGGTAAGTCATATCACCACCTCATGTACACATACTATAAGACTCCTTCCTATGTGAGGCTTGCCTCGGGTTTTACAACATTTTGTGATCCTGAGGATAGAATAACCCTATCCTTCATATCCACGTATGAAATAGTATTTTTCTTTCATGCCTCAACATTTTATTGCAATTTTACTACCATAATTTTCCGCCATTTTGAAATAAATTTGAAAAAAATGTGACTGCAAGTAAATTTTCCATGCATGAAAATTGTACGATATTTTCAACTCAAGTCCTGTTGTTTGTATCTTTTAAAGCAAATCCAGCCTAGTTTCTGAAAAGAATAGTTAAAATTTTACCTAGAAAATACAGTCGAGACTTTCTGAGCGACCCCCTGTATGTAGCGACTCCCTGTCTTATGTGACCTTACTTGAGACCCCCCAACGTATTTTGCTATATAATGGGCTGTTTTCAGCGACTCCCTGTCTTACGTGACAAGCGACCATGTTTTTACAACCCAAACATCATAAAAAGTCTGTCTTGAGCGACTTTTCATTCGCCTGAGGCCATAATTATGATAGATAAAGAGGTGTGAACATCGAACTAAACATCGACTGTTGACTACGATAAGAGTACATTACTGTGTAACCAGTTTTGACGGATCATGAAAGATCGTTTTTTTCCACAAAATTTTGCCTTATAAACTATTAAAAAGGCTAGATATCATTCAAATATCTCTCAATACTAAACAATGGCAAACATTGACAATTAATAACGGAACACATTAAATAAATCGGCATGTTTTATTTTGCCTACCGTATCATCCTATGGCTTGGCGTGGGTTACTCTCTTCTTGTTTTGTACATGGCATTTACGACCAAACATAATTTCGTTCTTTGATATGAGTAAACAGTCATTATAACTGCCATCCCATAGTCAGAAACCCTATATTTTCTTCAAAAGTTTCTCATTACACCAAAAAGTCTAGTAAAAACAAATGCACACGACTTGGGCTTCTGTAATGGCCGCCATTTGGTAGCAGTGTAGACTACGGTAGATTTGTAAAATTCATCAAAATAAAGCCCAGGTTTTAAAATGGTACCTCTACTGTACAGTAATGTTTTTTAATTTACACAACATCTGCGATTGTTTTGCAATGGTTGTTTTCTGACAAGTGTGATTTTTGTATTTTTTTTTCAAGCCTGAAATACAATTTTTTTTAATTGCAAAAAAAATGAGATTTTTAACCCAAAATTGAACCCCCTCCAGATAGAATTTTTTTCTTGAACAAAGTTTAAAACCAAGCATCAATGTATGCCTGCTTGTAATTTATAACTAGATCTAAATGATTTTTAATTAAAAATTTTTTTTTTAAATCATTTAAAAAAAATCTATTATTAATTTTGAGGTTTTTTTTAAATCAAGTAATTGATATATTTATAATGAAGAATAAATTTACAGACAATTAAAGACAGATTTTTGTACAGTGATGTTGCGGATGAACTTGGACTGCCTTAAGTGACTCCCTGTCTTATGTGACTTTTTTGTGATGGTCCCTTGGAAAGTCACATAAGACAGTCTCGACTGTAGTAATTTTGTTGATGTTGTGATGTCAAGAGGCTTTATTGCATGGGTAGCCATGACTCCAAAAACTTTGTATACATTACCAATAAATGGAATATTGTTACTGAATTGATATCTTTATCTAAATAACCACCTGTCCTTTTCTTGAATCAATGGAATTGTTACAACATTCTAGATCCTGACCCTGTATGATGCGATTGACATGGTGAATGTGGAGAAGGTTGTGGAATATGTGCAGTCATTGCAACAGGATGACGGCAGTTTCTATGGTGACAAATGGGGTAAGGGCAAGGAAATGAAGTACATGGCTTACCGGTAATGATACTTTCTTGACACAACATTAAGCCTAAATATGTTCTAACGATATATGCATACTAGAAAACATAAATTTGAGAAGTCATTAATGTATTTGTTTGGTGTCATATGTATACTATATCTATTATTCTAAAAAGTACTTTCATTAGTAATTATTTATCTTCTGAAATTGATAAGGTTATTACCAAGAGTATACAATTTTGTAATCCATAAATGCTAATTGGGCTGACAGCAAGTCATAGCACATTTATGACCATTTTAACTGCTAATCAAGCTTTGAATTAGTGCAAAAACAAAACACAGAATATTCATCAAGGTGATGTTAATTAATGTATTGTATGTAGTACTGAATTATCACTTTAATATTAATAACTTTGTGTTGTAGGTGAGGTTGATACAAGGTTTTCCTTTTGTGCCGTAGCTTGTCTATCTCTATTGGTAAGGAAGTACAGCTAATAAAGTACTGTTTATCTGCATTTAGACAAAGCTGTATACCTACACAATTTATATGTTTTGTACATTCTCACTCATGCTTTAAGTAGATTTTGTAAAATGTTTTTCTTTGAGATGTTTCTTGCTACAAGAGACAAAAAATTCTAATAAGAATTAAAAAGATAAAGATAAAATTTGATTCTATGATATATTTTAGCATGTCTTTTTTATTGTTGTTTAATAGGTAGAATTGTTTTTCTACAGCTTTATTTTTGTTTAAATGATCAACTTTTTGTTCCATGTTTTTGTTTACAGGGCCGACTTGATGCTATAGATGTGGATACCACTGTGGAGTTTGTAGTGACCTGTATGAACTTTGATGGCGGGTTTGGTTGTCGTCCGGGCAGTGAGTCCCACGCTGGTCAGATTTATTGCTGTGTAGGCACTCTGGCCGTCACTGGTCACCTTCACCTAATCAATGCTGACCTCCTCGGCTGGTGGCTGTGTGAGCGCCAGCTTCCCTCAGGGGGACTTAATGGTAAGTACAATACAGCTGTCACTTTTAGTCAACACAAAACTGTTACAAACTGTTTATGTTCTTTATCATTAAATGAAGAGCATGTAGTCTTACCCTTGTTCTGTGACATTCAAATTATGTACATTCTGGATCATATGGTTTTAGCATTCAGGCATTGGTGTGTCCTACAAGAACATCTACTGGCTACTTGATCAGCTAATGTGTAAATTGTAAAATGTAAAAGAGTTTATCTTTATTGTTTTAAGGTCGGCCTGAGAAGCTTCCCGATGTATGTTATTCATGGTGGGTGTTGGCTTCTCTCAAAATCATCGGGAAAATCCACTGGATTGATAAGGTACCTAGCTGTATGTTTGTGATTCTGACATAGTAGCTGTATTTTGTATATTTTTTTTTACAAAACTTTTCAAAATGTCAGCTACTGTCATTAAGATAAACTTCTGAAGAAAAGTATATCTGCCAGGCATAAAAGTTGTATGATGGTTAAAGCTTCATTCAGTGATTCAAGCATGAGTTGTGATACGAGTGGGTGTCATAGTGAGACATGCATGAGTTGTGATACGAATGGGTGTCATAGTGAGACATGCATGAGTTGTGATACGAGTGGGTGTCATAGTGACACAAGCATGAGTTGTGATACGAATGAGTGTCATAGTGAGACATGCATGAGTTGTGTACGAGTGGGTGTCATAGTGACACATGCATGAGTTCTGATACGAATGGGTGTCATAGTGAGACATGCATGAGTTGTGATACGAGTGGGTGTCATAGTGAGACAAGCATGAGTTGTGATATGAGTGGGTGTCATAGTGAGACATGCATGAGTTGTGATACGAGTGGGTGTCATAGTGAGACAAGCATGAGTTGTGATATGAGTGGGTGTCATAGTGACACATGCATGAGTTCTGATACGAATGGGTGTCATAGTGAGACATGCATGAGTTGTGATACGAGTGGGTGTCATAGTGAGACAAGCATGAGTTGTGATATGAGTGGGTGTCATAGTGACACATGCATGAGTTGTGATACGAGTGGGTGTCATAGTGACACATGCATGAGTTCTGATACGAATGGGTGTCATAGCAAGACAAGCATGAGTTGTGATACGAGTGGGTGTCATAGTGACACATGCATGAGTTGTGATACGAATGGGTGTCATAGTGACACATGCATGAGTTGTGATACGAATGGGTGTCATAGTGAGACATGCATGAGTTCTGATACGAATGGGTGTCATAGCAAGACAAGCATGAGTTGTGATACGAGTGGGTGTCATAGTGACACATGCATGAGTTGTGATACGAGTGGGGTGTCATAGTGAGACATGCATGAGTTCTGATACGAATGGGTGTCATAGTGACACATGCATGAGTTGTGATATGAGTGGGTGTCATAGTGAGACATGCATGAGTTGTGATACGAGTGGGTGTCATAGTGAGACATGCATGAGTTCTGATACGAATGGGTGTCATAGCAAAACAAGCATGAGTTGTGATACGAGTGGGTGTCATGGTGAGACAAGCATGAGTTGTGATACAAGTGGGTGTCATAGTGACACATGCATGAGTTGTGATACGAATGGGTGTCATAGTGAGACATGCATGAGTTGTGATACGAGTGGGTGTCATAGTGAGACATGCATGAGTTCTGATACGAATGGGTGTCATAGTGAGACAAGCATTGTTGTGATATGAGTGGGTGTCATAGTGAGACATGCATGAGTTGTGATACGAGTGGGTGTCATAGTGAGACATGCATGAGTTCTGATACGAATGGGTGTCATAGTGAGACATGCATGAGTTGTGATACGAGTGGGTGTCATGGTGAGACAAGCATGAGTTCTGATACGAATGGGTGTCATAGTGAGACAAGCATGAGTTGTGATACGAGTGGGTGTCATAGTGAGACATGCATGAGTTGTGATACGAGTGGGTGTCATAGTGAGACAAGCATGAGTTCTGATACGAATGGGTGTCATAGCAAGATAAGCATGAGTTGTGATACGAGTGGGTGTCATAGTGAGACATGCATGAGTTGTGATACGAGTGGGTGTCATAGTGAGACAAGCATGAGTTCTGATACGAATGGGTGTCATAGCAAGACAAGCATGAGTTGTGATACGAGTGGGTGTCATAGTGAGACAAGCATGAGTTTTGATAAGAGTTGGTGTCATAGTGAGACAAGCATGAGTTGTGATACAAGTGGGTGTCATAGTGACACAAGCATGAGTTGTGATACGAGTGGGTGTTTTAGTGAGACATGCATGAGTTGTGATACAAGTGGGTGTCATAGTGAGACATGCATGAGTTGTGATACGAGTGGGTGTCATAGTGAGACAAGCACGAGTTGTGATACGAATGGGTGTCATAGTGAGACAAACATTAGTTGTGATATGAGTGGGTGTCAAAGTGAGACAAGCATGAGTTGTGATACGAATGGGTGTCATAGTGAGACAAGCATGAGTTGTGATACGAGTGGGTGTCATAGTGAGACAAGCATGAGTTGTGATACTAGTGGGTGTCATAGTGAGACAAGCATTAGTTGTGATATGAGTGGGTGTCAAAGTGAGACAAGCATGAGTTGTGATACGAATGGGTGTCATAGTGAGACAAGCATGAGTTGTGATACAAGTGGGTGTCAAAGTGAGACAAGCATGAGTTGTGATTCTATCATATGTCATAGTGAAACATGCATTAGTTATGGTTTACCACCTGCTATATGTAGTGGTATGAATATGGTTCATCATACAGAAATGTATCATATGTTTCAGGAAAAACTAGAAAAATTTATTTTAGCTTGTCAAGATGATGAAACAGGAGGAATATCTGACAGACCCGGAGATATTGTGAGTGACATATTCAGCATTAAATTGGTGTTATAAACATACTGGATGCTTTTCTAGGAGTTTTTTCAGCAGAATGAAGGATTTTAAGATAAATTTTAAAGAGTAAAAAATATGAAATGTATCCATGAAGTGATAACATGTACAGTAAAACATGGTTATGATATTTTCACATTAGGATATTTTTTCTGAAAATGGTACCATGCTAAGTGAATATCCTGTATTTGGCTAGTGTAACCATTGTTATGAATATCAATTTCATCACTGCTCTACTCTTTTTAGAATATTTTTGCTAAAATTGAATTGTTCTAAAACAAGGATGCTTACAGTATTGGATAATGTTCTTATTGAAATAAGTAGTTGCTCTGAATGATACCAGCCAGATGAAGCAGTATGCTGTATGTGTGACAGTAAGCTATGGGTTTGATCTGTTGTAGGTTGACCCGTTCCACACCTTGTTTGGCGTATGTGGCCTGTCATTACTCGGCAATGATAACATCAAACGGGTGAATCCTGTATACTGTTTACCGGAGGACGTCATACAACGTGTGGGTATCGGACTAGAACTGTTATGATCATGACATATGTGTTTCAGGACGTCATATAACGTGTGGGTATCAGACTAGAACTGTTATGGTCATTACATATGTGTTTTAGGATGTCATACAACGTGTGGGGATCAGACTAGAACTGTTATGATCATGACGTATGTGTTTCAGGACGTCATATAACGTGTGGGGATCAGACTAGAACTGTTATGATCATGACATATCTGTCTCAGGATGTCATACAACGTGTGGGTATCAGACTAGAACTGTTATGGTAATTACATATGTGTTTTAGGATGTCATACAACGTGTGGGTATCAGACTAGAACTGTTATGATCATGACATATGTGTTTTAGGATGTCATACCACGTGTGGGGATCAGACTAGAACTGTTATGATCATGACATATGTGTTTTAGGATGTCATACAACGTGTGGGGATCAGACTCGAACTGTTATGATCATGACATATGTGTTTTAGGATGTCATACAACGTGTGGGGATCAGACTAGAACTGTTATGATCATGACATATGTGTTTTAGGATGTCATATAACATGTGGGTATCAGACATGAACTGTTTTGATCATGACATATCTGTTTCAGGACGTCATACCACGTGTGGGGATCAGACTAGAACTGTTATGATCATGACATATTATGTGTTTTAGGACGTCATACAATGTGTGGGGATCAGACTAGAACTGTTATGATCATGACATATGTGTTTTAGGATGTCATATAACGTGTGGGGATCAGACTCGAACTGTTACGATCATGACGTATCTGTCTCAGGACGTCATACAACGTGTGGGGATCAGACTAGAACTGTTATGATCATGACGCATCTGTTTCAGGACGTCATATAACGTTTGGGGATCAGACTAGAACTGTTATGATCATGACGTATCTGTTTCAGGACGTCATATAACGTGTGGGAATCAGACTAGAACTGTTATGATCATGACATATCTGTTTCAGGACGTCATATAACGTGTGGGTATCAGATTAGAACTGTTATGATCATGACATATCTGTTTTAGGATGTCATACCACGTGTGGGGATCAGACTAGAACTGTTATGATCATGACATATGTGTTTCAGGACGTCATATAACGTGTGGGTATCAGACTAGAACTGTTATGATCATGACGTATCTGTTTCAGGATGTCATATAGCGTGTGGGGGATCAGACTGGAACTGTTATGATCATGACGTATCTGTTTCAGGACGTCATATAACGTGTGGGGATCAGACTAGAACTGTTATGATCATGACATATCTGTTTCAGGACGTCATATAACGTGTGGGTATCAGATTAGAACTGTTATGATCATGACATATCTGTTTTAGGATGTCATACCACGTGTGGGGATCAGACTAGAACTGTTATGATCATGACATATGTGTTTCAGGACGTCATATAACGTGTGGGTATCAGACTAGAACTGTTATGATCATGACGTATCTGTTTCAGGATGTCATATAGCGTGTGGGGGATCAGACTGGAACTGTTATGATCATGACGTATCTGTTTCAGGACGTCATATAACGTGTGGGGATCAGACTAGAACTGTTATGATCATGACATATGTGTTTCAGGACGTCATATAACGTGTGGGTATCAGACTAGAACTGTTATGATCATGACGTATCTGTTTCAGGATGTCATATAACGTTTGGGGATCAGACTGGAACTGTTATGATCATGACATATGTGTTTCAGGACGTCATATAACGTGTGGGTATCAGACTAGAACTGTTATGATCATGACATATCTGTTTTAGGATGTCATACCACGTGTGGGGATCAGACTAGAACTGTTATGATCATGACATATGTGTTTCAGGACGTCATATAACGTGTGGGTATCAGACTAGAACTGTTATGATCATGACGTATCTGTTTCAGGATGTCATATAACGTTTGGGGATCAGACTGGAACTGTTATGATCATGACATATGTGTTTCAGGACGTCATATAACGTGTGGGTATCAGACTAGAACTGTTATGATCATGACGTATCTGTTTCAGGATGTCATATAACGTTTGGGGATCAGACTGGAACTGTTATGATCATGACATATGTGTTTCAGGACGTCATATAACGTGTGGGTATCAGACTAGAACTGTTATGATCATGACATATGTGTTTTAGGATGTCATACCACGTGTGGGGATCAGACTAGAACTGTTATGATCATGACATATGTGTTTCAGGACGTCATATAACGTTTGGGGATCAGACTGGAACTGTTATGATCATGACGTATCTGTTTCAGGATGTCATATAACGTTTGGGCAATCAGACTGGAACTGTTATGATCATGACGTATCTGTTTCAGGACGTCATATAACGTGTGGGTATCAGATTAGAACTGTTATGATCATGACGTATGTGTTTCAGGACGTCATATAACGTGTGGGGATCAGACTAGAACTGTTATGATCATGACATATGTGTTTCAGGACGTCATATAACGTGTGGAGATCAGACTAGAACTGTTATGATCATGACATATCTGTTTCAGGACGTCATATAACGTGTGGGTATCAGACTAGAACTGTTATGATCATGACATATGTGTTTCAGGACGTCATACAACGTGTGGGGATCAGACTAGAACTGTTATGATCATGGCATATCTGTTTCAGGACGTCATACAACGTGTGGGGATCAGACTAGAACTGTTATGATCATGACATATGTGTTTTAGGACGTCATACAACGTGTGGGGATCAGACTAGAACTGTTATGATCATGACATATTTATGTGTTTCAGGACGTCATATAACGTGTGGGGATCATACTAGAACTGTTATGATCATGACATATCTGTTTTAGGATGTCATATAACGTGTGGGGATCAGACTCAAACTTTTATGATCATGACATATGTGTTTTAGGATGTCATACAACGTGTGGGGATCAGACCCAAACTTTTATGATCATGACATATTATGTGTTTCAGGACGTCATACCACGTGTGGGGATCAGACTAGAACTGTTATGATCATGACATATTATGTGTTTTAGGATGTCATATAACGTGTGAGGATCAGACTCAAACTTTTATGATCATGACATATGTGTTTTAGGATGTCATATAACGTGTGGGTATCGGACTAGAACTGTTATGATCATGACATATGTGTTTTAGGACGTCATACAACGTGTGGGGATCAGACTAGAACTGTTATGATCATGACGTATCTGTTTCAGGACGTCATACAACGTGTGGGGATCAGACTAGAACTGTTATGATCATGACATATGTGTTTCAGGACGTCATACAATGTGTGGGGATCAGACTCGAACTGTTATGATCATGACATATCTGTTTCAGGACGTCATATAACGTTTGGGGATCAGACTCAAACTGTTATGATCATGACATATTTATGCGTTTCAGGACGTCATATAACGTGTGGGTATCAGACTAGAACTGTTATGATCATGACATATGTGTTTCAGGACGTCATATAACGTGTGGGTATCAGACTAGAACTGTTATGATCATGACATATGTGTTTCAGGACGTCATACAACGTGTGGGGATCAGACTAGGGCTGTTATGATCATGACATATGTGTTTTAGGATGTCATACAACGTGTGGGTATCGGACTAGAACTATTATGATCATGACATATCTGTTTCAGGACGTCATATAACATGTGGGGATCAGACTAGAACTGTTATGATCATGACATATGTGTTTCAGGACGTCATACAACGTGTGGGGATCAGACTAGGGCTGTTATGATCATGACATATGTGTTTTAGGATGTCATACAACGTGTGGGTATCGGACTATAACTATTATGATCATGACATATCTGTTTCAGGACGTCATATAACGTGTGGGTATCAGACTAGAACTGTTATGATCATGACATATCTGTTTCAGGACGTCATATAACGTGTGGGTATCAGACTAGAACTGTTATGATCATGACATATGTGTTTCAGGACGTCATATAACATGTGGGGATCAGACTAGAACTATTATGATCATGACATATGTGTTTCAGGATGTCATACAACGTGTGGGGATCAGACTAGGGCTGTTATGATCTTGCTGGCTGTGTTGGAGACTCATTGCTTCCATCTTTTGATTAAACTTTAATATTTATGTGGTGAACCTGAGAGTTGTGAAATAAGTACATGTTGTATGTGATTGAGTAACATAATGTGATAGGATTAGAATGTGAGATGTAGAAATTTACCATAAACCTGTGTTAGCTTTTATTAGTCTATACAATGTATAATGTATTTCTATGGCTTGTATAGTGTTTTTATAAGTATTACACAGAGGGCTTGATAAAATCCTATTAGACTAGAAAACTACCATTTAAAGGTTGATCAATTGCTCTTCTGATGTCGTAGAGAGATTATGTATAATTATGGGTTATTTCAACATTGCCAGTTAATGCGATGTATGACTAGTGTGTCTAAATATAGTGTCTGGTAAATGAATGCAGAAATCATATTGTCATGAAACACAACATTCCATATAAAATCATGTGAAGTTCTGACAATTCTGTTGTGTGTACTGTTCCGTCGATACTTGCGGGTAGGTATCCATTGTGACGACATTATTTTGGAAGCGAATCTCACATCATTTTCTCTGTTATAAAATATGACGTCATGACTCATAATCAATGCATACCACAAGGGCAGATAACTCTGTAGTATGCAAATACAGAATGGATAAAGGAGGATGTAAATGTTTTATCTGTATCGGGTTGATTGATTGTGAGATTAAGTTATAATTGAATGAATTAAGTTAATCTTTTTCTGAGTTTTCAAACATTTTAATAGTCTACGCATTTATTACTCAATGTTTATACTTCCTCATTGTGGGTATTATGTACTACAATATAATTTATACAACATAACTTAATAATTATAGTAACTGTTATGCAATTCAGTATATATCATATTTGCTGTAATTAGCGCCCCTCCCCTATGCTATTCAGTATATATTAAATTTGCTGTAATTAGCGCCCCTCCCCTATGCTATTCAGTATATATCGTATTTGCTGTAATTAGCGCCCCTCCCCTATGCTATTCAGTATATATTGTATTTGCTGTAATTAGCGCCCCTCCCCTATGCTATTCAGTATATACCGTATTTGCTGTAATAAGCACCTCTCCAAAATGATATTCAGTATATACCGTACAATTTGTATTTGCTATAATTAGCTCCCCCCCCCTCAATTCTATTCAGTATATACTGTATTTGCTGTAATTAGCGCCCCTCCCCTATACTATTCAGTATATACTGTATTTGCCGTAATTAGCGCCCCTCTCCTATGCTATTCAGTATATACTGTATTTGCTGTAATTAGCGCCCCTCCCCTATGTTATTCAGTATATACTGTATTTGCCGTAATTAGCGCCCCTCCCCTATACTATTCAGTATATACTGTATTTGCTGTAATAAGCCCCCCTCCCCTATACTATTCAGTATATACTGTATTTGCTGTAATTAGCACCCCTCCCCTATGTTATTCAGTATATACTGTATTTGCCGTAATTAGCGCCCCCTCCCCTATACTATTCAGTATATACTGTATTTGCCGTAATTAGCGCCCCTTCCCCTATACTATTCAGTATATACTGTAGTTGCTGTAATTAGCGCCTCTCCCCTATGTTATTCAGTATATACTGTATTTGCCGTAATTAGCGCCCCCTCCCCTATACTATTCAGTAGATACTGTATTTGCTGTAATTAGCACCCCTTCCCTATGTTATTCAGTATATACTGTATTTGCCGTAATTAGCGCCCCTCCCCTATACTATTCAGTATATGCTGTATTTGCTGTAATAAGCGCCCCTCCCCTATACTATTCAGTATATACTGTATTTGGCGTAATTAGCACCCCTCCCCTATACTATTCAGTATATACTGTATTTGCTGTAATTAGCGCCCCTCCCCTATGTTATTCAGTATATACTGTATTTGCTGTAATTAGCGCCTCTCCCCTATGTTATTCAGTATATACTGTATTTGCCGTAATTAGCGCCCCCTCCCCTATACTATTCAGTAGATACTGTATTTGCTGTAATTAGCACCCCTTCCCTATGTTATTCAGTATATACTGTATTTGCCGTAATTAGCGTCCCCTCCCCTATACTATTCAGTATATACTGTATTTGCTGTAATTAGCGCCCCTCCCCTATACTATTCAGTATATACTGTATTTGGCGTAATTAGCGCCCCCTCCCCTATACTATTCAGTATATACTGTATTTGCTGTAATTAGCGCCCCTCCCCTATGTTATTCAGTATATACTGTATTTGCCGTAATTAGCGCCCCTCCCCTATGCTATTCAGTAGATACTGTATTTGCTGTAATTAGCGTCCCCTCCCCTATACTATTCAGTATATACTGTATATACCGTAATTAGCGCCCCTCCCCTATGCTATTCAGTAGATACTGTATTTGCTGTAATTAGCGCCCCCTCCCCTATAAGCATCCCTCCCTTAAACGCCCCATTCCAATGAACACTGTTTAACAACATGTGATGCCTCAAACGTCAGCATTGTATCCCATATTTCGAATTTGCGACATGTCTTTTACATTTGAATCATGACATGATAATATAACGTGTCTCAAAGGATTAAAGTCATCTACATGTATGCATGTTTACTATAACAGAGTAATATATCATGAATACAAAAAGATTAAAAAATATGATTGATTTTTTTTCGTGCACAGCTTACATTTTGGCTTCCTTTGTTACAATTATTTAAAGATGCTCCACCGCCGACAGAGCATAAATGATATTCATCTTTTGAATAATAATTGGTGTTTATTCGTGTATATATATTTCTAATTAACACAAAAAATAATATAAAATATTTTATTTCGCTTTTGGTACATGCGTAATCAGTACATCAGTCCATATAGGATGTTGTACCACGGACTTTTTTCTGGATGCAATTAATTTTTGTTCTTTTTAACTTGAAGTAAAATTAAAAGCTCAAACTTTTCAACGGTGGTAATGGTGTTAAGTAAGTAACTTTTGTAACTGAAGAAAAGAACTAAATCGTCTGCTCCTATTTTTGATTGTGAAAAAATACCCTTTGTCAGCGGTGGAGCATCTTTAAGCGCCCTGTGCGCTAATTACAGTGGATACGGAAAGTAGTAAATCATAATTTACATTCTCCATACTATGTGTGTACCCAGTCATTTCTATAAATAATTATACTCTTAGCTACTTCCATGTAATGCTCAGTCTAACAAACTGTTGTATATCATATAATGTGTGTATTTGGATGCATATAGATGATAGTCAGATCAATCAAATAAAATAGTATTTGATAACTTTACAAATATGAACTTTACAAAAGGCAGTAGATATGGGTAGTTTTAAAACTTATAGACGGATGTAGAACACTTGGAATCTGTGCTTTTCTATGACAAAGATAGCACAAGTCATAGACCCCACAACTTAAATTATAATTTATTTGATACCATAACTGTTACATTAAATAATATCTTCGGAATCATGTTGGAAAAGCCATGTAGTATTGATAATCACGTGAGTTACACGTTTTTCGCCATAGTTGTGAAATGTTATTAAGACGAAATAAAGATATGGAATTTATTGAGAGAAATAAGTCTTGTTTGTAACTCTATTATCTGAAGATTAAATTAAAGATGGTTTAATTTACCTTGTATCTATTCTATATGAAAATGGTTTTAAACAAATTATTTAACTGAAGTTATAAGCAATTTTGAAGTTCAAGTACACTGTAATAAAATTGAAACGGGAGACTATTATATAACATATAATTATGTAAAAGTAACATGTTTAATTTTACTTAAAGTTGTGTGTCGTAATTTTCATACACACGAATATATATAATCAAGAAGAGCTTTCAACATGTTACCAACAATTTGAGAAGTTTTAATTTTACACGGATGAATTACAGCCCAAAATGAATTTTGACTACTGCCAAAATTCATATTTACGTCTAAGTGGTCTGTTATTTGATTTAACATTTTACAATGAATAGTAACTATGAAATGATTTCTTACAAATGTTTTTATCTAAATATATAAAGAGCATAAAAAACAAGAACTATTGAAGTGCATAAAATCTGTGCTTGTGCAAAGGCTTGTTAAGCATTATACTGTACAGGATATCTTTATCGGTGGCTTTAAACGATTTTGACGGCCTCATGGTTTGCAATACTTTTCTGAAGAAACAGCAAAGAAAGAGTTTCCAATCTATATGTATATACTAACATGTTTCTGGCCAGATATGATCAATGTCCAATTACAGGTGAACCAGGAAGGAACATTGTTTGATTTGGACAAATAACCCATGTTCCCTGACATCGTTACTAGATTTACTCATCAAATTTACATTGCTGATGCCATTACACACGGGTTTCCATGCTAAAGCTATCTTCCTTATTTTTTATTTAAAATAATTACGTTTTTAATATGGCAGTTCTATCTACATGTATTCTTTTTAATTTGAAAATTATCTGTATTAACATACATATGTAAATTATCATATAAAGACATGAAATAATAAACGAGTCTTGCTTTGGGATTCTTTTTTATTGTTTTCATTTTGGCGATTGAGATTTACACAAGGGTGTGGTCTGTTTTCTTAGAGATGACGGTTGTTACAAGGACATTTCTACCCAGACTGTTACAAATTCAGCCTGGCTTACTTTATTATCCTCTGAAATAAAAAAAAAAAAGATTTATTAAATCCATTAGGTTTTTACTGCAGATTATTGTCACTCTTGTATCACTAAAACAGACGAAAGCAGAGCTTAGGCTATTAAACATTTGTCAATAATACATGTGCAGTAGAATCAGAGTAAGAATTAATATTTAATAGAAACATGTGAACAGATAGGAAGCCAACTTGTGGGCGAGATTAACACCTAATAATTAGTTTTCTTTGTTTTCATACTCAATCCGACTTTCTGACTTGCCGATTCTTTTTCTTTATAACTCCATTAAGAAGAAACAGACAATAGCGCGGAAACCCAACTATTTCTTTTTAATTTCACCGGATTATGACAGAAAGACGCCAATTGACATAATTTGCAAACAAGCTTTCTTTAATATTCCAATGAAATTAAAAGATGATAAAATTTTGCTTAAATAACAAAGAAATATGACTTACGATTTCTGTCAAAGTAATAGAATACTCTGCTCATGTCTGGTGTGAGAGAAAGTACGTCATTACGGTCTGTATCGGCGTGGTGGAATAGTGTCATACCACTCTCCTGTGTGCCCAGGTTCTTGTCATGCCAGACAGTGAGGAATTCAGTCTCATCAATCGACCCGTCCACTGTACAGCAGATGCAGATTAAACACACACATTATTAGAATTTATAACTGTTGATTATTATTTCAATAGCAACATCATCAAAATATAAAGAAACAATATTATGTATTGTCTCCCCCCTTCCTCTTATCAATCACATCATCTATCATCCTCACTGTCATCTTCCTTCCTCTTATCAATCACATCATCTATCATCCTCATTGTCCTCCTTCCTCTTATCAATCACATCATCTATCATCCTCACTGTCATCTCCTCCTTCCTCTTATCAATCACATCATCTATCATCCTCAATGTCCTCCTCCTTCCTCTTATCAATCACATCATCTATCATCCTCATTGTCCTCCTTCCTCTTATCAATCACATCATCTATCATCCTCATTGTCCTCCTTCCTCTTATCAATCACATCATCTATCATCCTCATTGTCCTCCTTCCTCTTATCAATCACATCATCTATCATCCTCATTGTCCTCCTCCTTCCTCTTATCAATCACATCATCTATCATCCTCATTGTCCTCCTTCCTATTATCAATCACATCATCTATCATCCTCATTGTCCTCCTCCTTCCTCTTATCAATCACATCATCTATCATCCTCATTGTCCTCCTTCCTCTTATCAATCACATCATCTATCATCCTCAATGTCCTCCTTCTTCCTCTTATCAATCACATCATCTATCATCCTCATTGTCCTCCTTCCTATTATCAATCACATCATCTATCATCCTCATTGTCCTCCTTCCTCTTATCAATCACATCATCTATCATCCTCATTGTCCTCCTCCTTCCTCTTATCAATCACATCATCTATCATCCTCATTGTCCTCCTCCTTCCTCTTATCAATCACATCATCTATCATCCTCATTGTCCTCCTCCTTCCTCTTATCAATCACATCATCTATCATCCTCATTGTCCTCCTTCCTCTTATCAATCGCATCATCTATCATCCTCAATGTCCTCCTTCTTCCTCTTATCAATCACATCATCTATCATCCTCATTGTCCTCCTCCTTCCTCTTATCAATCGCATCATCTATCATCCTCATTGTCCTCCTTCCTCTTATCAATCACATCATCTATCATCCTCAATGTCCTCCTTCTTCCTCTTATCAATCACATCATCTATCATCCTCATTGTCCTCCTTCCTCTTATCAATCACATCATCTATCATCCTCACTGTCATCTTCCTTCCTCTTATCAATCACATCATCTATCATCCTCAATGTCCTCCTTCCTCTTATCAATCGCATCATCTATCATCCTCATTGTCCTCCTTCCTCTTATCAATCGCATCATCTATCATCCTCAATGTCCTCCTTCTTCCTCTTATCAATCACATCATCTATCATCCTCATTGTCCTCCTTCCTCTTATCAATCACATCATCTATCATCCTCAATGTCATCCTCCTTCCTCTTATCAATCACATCATCTATCATCCTCATTGTCCTCCTCCTTCCTCTTATCAATCACATCATCTATCATCCTCATTGTCCTCCTTCCTCTTATCAATCACATCATCTATCATCCTCAATGTCCTCCTTCTTCCTCTTATCAATCACATCATCTATCATCCTCACTGTCATCTTCCTTCCTCTTATCAATCACATCATCTATCATCCTCATTGTCCTCCTCCTTCCTCTTATCAATCACATCATCTATCATCCTCATTGTCCTCCTCCTTCCTCTTATCAATCACATCATCTATCATCCTCAATGTCCTCCTTCTTCCTCTTATCAATCACATCATCTATCATCCTCATTGTCCTCCTTCTTCCTCTTATCAATCACATCATCTATCATCCTCATTGTCCTCCTCCTTCCTCTTATCAATCACATCATCTATCATCCTCATTGTCCTCCTTCCTCTTATCAATCACATCATCTATCATCCTCATTGTCATCCTTCTTCCTCTTATCAATCACATCATCTATCATCCTCATTGTCCTCCTCCTTCCTCTTATCAATCACATCATCTATCATCCTCATTGTCCTCCTTCCTCTTATCAATCACATCATCTATCATCCTCAATGTCCTCCTTCTTCCTCTTATCAATCACATCATCTATCATCCTCACTGTCATCTTCCTTCCTCTTATCAATCACATCATCTATCATCCTCACTGTCATCTCCTTCCTCTTATCAATCACATCATCTATCATCCTCATTGTCCTCCTTCTTCCTCTTATCTAATCAATCACATCATCTATCATCCTCACTGTCATCTTCCTTCCTCTTATCAATCACATCATCTATCATCCTCATTGTCCTCCTCCTTCCTCTTATCAATCACATCATCTATCATCCTCATTGTCCTCCTCCTTCCTCTTATCAATCACATCATCTATCATCCTCATTGTCCTCCTCCTTCCTCTTATCAATCATCATCATCATCCTCATCATCCTCTCTTATCAATCACATCATCATCTCCTCATGTCTCCTCCTTATCAATCACATCATCTATCATCCTCACTGTCATCTTCCTTCCTCTTATCAATCACATCATCTATCATCCTCACTGTCATCTTCCTTCCTCTTATCAATCACATCATCTATCATCCTCATTGTCCTCCTCCTTCCTCTTATCAATCACATCATCTATCATCCTCATTGTCCTCCTTCCTCTTATCAATCACATCATCTATCATCCTCACTGTCATCTTCCTTCCTCTTATCAATCACATCATCTATCATCCTCATTGTCCTCCTCCTTCCTCTTATCAATCACATCATCTATCATCCTCATTGTCCCCTCCTTCCTCTTATCAATCACATCATCTATCATCCTCACTGTCATCTTCCTTCCTCTTATCAATCACATCATCTATCATCCTCATTGTCCTCCTTCCTCTTATCAATCACATCATCTATCATCCTCACTGTCATCTTCCTTCCTCTTATCAATCACATCATCTATCATCCTCACTGTCATCTTCCTTCCTCTTATCAATCACATCATCTATCATCCTCACTGTCATCTTCCTTCCTCTTATCAATCACATCATCTATCATCTCATCATCCTCACTATCTCTCATCTCCCCTTCCTCTTATCAATCACATCATCTATCATCCTCACTGTCCTCTTCCTTCCTCTTATCAATCACATCATCTATCATCCTCATTGTCCTCCTCCTTCCTCTTATCAATCACATCATCTATCATCCTCATTGTCCTCCTCCTTCCTCTTATCAATCACATCATCTATCATCCTCATTGTCCTCCTTCCTCTTATCAATCACATCATCTATCATCCTCATTGTCCTCCTTCCTCTTATCAATCACATCATCTATCATCCTCATGTCATCTTCCTTCCTCTTATCAATCACATCATCTATCATCCTCATTGTCCTCCTTCCTCTTATCAATCACATCATCTATCATCCTCATTGTCCTCCTCCTTCCTCTTATCAATCACATCATCTATCATCCTCATTGTCCTCCTTCCTCTTATCAATCACATCATCTATCATCCTCATTGTCCTCCTTCCTCTTATCAATCACATCATCTATCATCCTCATTGTCCTCCTCCTTCCTCTTATCAATCACATCATCTATCATCCTCACTGTCATCTTCCTTCCTCTTATCAATCACATCATCTATCATCCTCATTGTCCTCTCTTCCTCTTATCAATCACATCATCTATCATCCTCATTGTCCTCCTCCTTCCTCTTATCAATCACATCATCTATCATCCTCATTGTCCTCCTTCCTCTTATCAATCACATCATCTATCATCCTCATTGTCCTCCTTCCTCTTATCAATCACATCATCTATCATCCTCATTGTCCTCCTTCCTCTTATCAATCACATCATCTATCATCCTCATTGTCCTCCTTCCTCTTATCAATCACATCATCCATCATCCTCACTGTCATTCCTCTTTCCCTCTTATCAATCACATCATCTATCATCCTCATTGTCCTCCTTCCTCTTATCAATCACATCATCTATCATCCTCACTGTCATCTTCCTTCCTCTTATCAATCACATCATCTATCATCCTCATTGTCCTCCTCCTTCCTCTTATCAATCACATCATCTATCATCCTCACTGTCATCTTCCTTCCTCTTATCAATCACATCATCTATCATCCTCATTGTCCTCCTCCTTCCTCTTATCAATCACATCATCTATCATCCTCACTGTCATCTTCCTTCCTCTTATCAATCACATCATCTATCATCCTCACTGTCCTCCTCCTTCCTCTTATCAATCACATCATCTATCATCCTCATTGTCCTCCTTCCCTCTTATCAATCACATCATCTATCATCCTCATTGTCCTCCTTCCTCTTATCAATCACATCATCTATCATCCTCATTGTCCCTCCTTCCTCTTATCAATCACATCATCTATCATCCTCATTGTCATCTCCTTCCTCTTATCAATCACATCATCTATCATCCTCACTGTCATCTTCCTTCCTCTTATCAATCACATCATCTATCATCCTCACTGTCCTCCTTCCTCTTATCAATCACATCATCTATCATCCTCACTGTCCTCCTCCTTCCTCTTATCATCACATCATCTATCATCATCACTGTCATCTTCCTTCCTCTTATCAATCACATCATCTATCATCCTCATTGTCCTCCTTCCTCTTATCAATCACATCATCTATCATCCTCACTTGTCCTCTTCCTTCCTCTTATCAATCACATCATCTATCATCCTCACTGTGTCCTCCTTCCTCTTATCAATCACATCATCTATCATCCTCATTGTCCTCCCCTTCCTTCCTCTTATCAATCACATCATCTATCATCCTCACTGTCATCTTCCTTCCTCTTATCAATCACATCATCTATCATCCTCACTGTCCTTCCTCCTCTCTATCAATCACATCATCTATCATCCTCACTGTCATCTCCTTCCTCTTATCAATCACATCATCTATCATCCTCATTGTCCTTCCTTCCTCTTATCAATCACATCATCTATCATCCTCATTGTCCTCCTTCCTTCCTCTTATCAATCACATCATCTATCATCCTCATTGTCCTCCTCCTTCCTCTTATCAATCACATCATCTATCATCCTCATTGTCCTCCTCCTTCCTCTTATCAATCACATCATCTATCATCCTCACTGTCCTCCTTCCTCTTATCAATCACATCATCTATCATCCTCATTGTCCTCCTCCTTCCTCTTATCAATCACATCATCTATCATCCTCATTGTCCTCCTCCTTCCTCTTATCAATCACATCATCTATCATCCTCATTGTCCTCCTTCCTCTCTTATCAATCACATCATCTATCATCCTCATTGTCCTCCTCCTTCCTCTTATCAATCACATCATCTATCATCCTCATTGTCATCTATCATCTCCTTTCCTCTTATCAATCACATCATCTATCATCCTCATTGTCCTCCTCCTTCCTCTTATCAATCACATCATCTATCATCCTCATTGTCCTCCTTCCTCTTATCAATCACATCATCTATCATCCTCATTGTCCTCCTCCTTCCTCTTATCAATCACATCATCTATCATCCTCATTGTCCTCCTTCCTCTTATCAATCACATCATCTATCATCCTCATTGTCCTCCTCCTTCTCTTATCAATCACATCATCTATCATCCTCATTGTCCTCCTTCCTCTTATCAATCACATCATCTATCATCCTCATTGTCCTCCTCCTTCCTCTTATCAATCACATCATCTATCATCCTCATTGTCCCTCCTTCCTCTTATCAATCACATCATCTATCATCCTCATTGTCCTCCTCCTTCCTCTTATCAATCACATCATCTATCATCCTCATTGTCCTCCTTCCTCTTATCAATCACATCATCTATCATCCTCATTGTCCTCCTTCCTCTTATCAATCACATCATCCTCATCATCATCATTGTCATCTCCTCCTTTCCTCTTATCAATCACATCATCTATCATCCTCATGTCATTCTCTTTCCTCTTATCAATCACATCATCTATCATCCTCATTGTCCTCCTTCCTCTTATCAATCACATCATCTATCATCCTCATTGTCCTCCTTCCTCTTATCAATCACATCATCTATCATCCTCATTGTCTCCTCCTTCCTCTTATCAATCACATCATCTATCATCCTCATTGTCCTTCCTTCCTCTTATCAATCACATCATCTATCATCCTCATTGTCCTCCTTCCTCTTATCAATCACATCATCTATCATCCTCATTGTCCTCCTCCTTCTCTTATCAATCACATCATCTATCATCCTCATGTCCTCCTTCCTCTTATCAATCACATCATCTATCATCCTCATTGTCCTCCTCCTTCCTCTTATCAATCACATCATCTATCATCCTCATTGTCCTCCTCCTTCCTCTTATCAATCACATCATCTATCATCCTCATTGTCCTCCTCCTTCCTCTTATCAATCACATCATCTATCATCCTCATTGTCCTCCTTCCTCTTATCAATCACATCATCTATCATCCTCATTGTCCTCCTCCTTCCTCTATCAATCACATCATCTATCATCCTCACTGTCATCTTCTTCCTCTTATCAATCACATCATCTATCATCCTCATTGTCCTCCTCTTCCTCTTATCAATCACATCATCTATCATCCTCATTGTCCTCCTTTCCTCTTATCAATCACATCATCTATCATCCTCATTGTCCTCCTTCCTCTTATCAATCACATCATCTATCATCCTCATTGTCCCTCCTTCCTCTTATCAATCACATCATCTATCATCCTCATTGTCCTCCTCCTTCCTCTTATCAATCACATCATCTATCATCCTCATTGTCCTCCTTCCTCTTATCAATCACATCATCTATCATCCTCATTGTCTCTCCTTCCTCTTATCAATCACATCATCTATCATCCTCATTGTCCTCCTCCTTCCTCTTATCAATCACATCATCTATCATCCTCATTGTCCTCCTTCCTCTTATCAATCACATCATCTATCATCCTCATTGTCCTCCTTCCTCTATCCTCTATCAATCACATCATCTATCATCCTCTCATTGTCCTCCTTCCTCTTATCAATCACATCATCTATCATCCTCATTGTCCTCCTTCCTCTTATCAATCACATCATCTATCATCCTCATTGTCCTCCTTCTCTCTTATCAATCACATCATCTATCATCCTCATTGTCCTCCTTCCTCTTATCAATCACATCATCTATCATCCTCATTGTCTCCTCCTTCTCTTATCAATCACATCATCTATCATCCTCATTGTCCTCCTTCCTCTTATCAATCACATCATCTATCATCCTCATTGTCCTCCTTCCTCTTATCAATCACATCATCTATCATCCTCATGTCCTCTCCTTCCTCTTATCAATCACATCATCTATCATCCTCATTGTCCTCCTTCCTCTTATCAATCACATCATCTATCATCCTCATTGTCCTCCTCCTTCCTCTTATCAATCACATCATCTATCATCCTCACTGTCATTGTCCTTCCTCTTATCAATCACATCATCTATCATCCTCATTGTCCTCCTCCTTCCTCTTATCAATCACATCATCTATCATCCTCATTGTCTCTCCTTCCTCTTATCAATCACATCATCTATCATCCTCATTGTCCTCCTTCCTCTTATCAATCACATCATCTATCATCCTCATTGTCCTCCTCCTTCCTCTTATCAATCACATCATCTATCATCCTCATTGTCATCCTCCTTCCTCTTATCAATCACATCATCTATCATCCTCATTGTCCTCCTCCTTCCTCTTATCAATCACATCATCTATCATCCTCATCATCTCATTATCAATCACATCATCCATCATCCTCATTGTCCTTCCTCCTTCCTCTTATCAATCACATCATCTATCATCCTCATTGTCCTCCTCCTTCTCTTATCAATCACATCATCTATCATCCTCATTGTCATCTCCTTCCTCTTATCAATCACATCATCTATCATCCTCATTGTCCTCCTCCTTCCTCTTATCAATCACATCATCTATCATCCTCACTGTCATCTCCTTCCTCTTATCAATCACATCATCTATCATCCTCATTGTCCTCCTTCCTTCCTCTTATCAATCACATCATCTATCATCCTCATTGTCCTCCTTCCTCTTATCAATCCTCATCATCTATCATCCTCATGTCATTCTCTTTCCTCTTATCAATCACATCATCTATCATCCTCATTGTCCTCCTTTCCTCTTATCAATCACATCATCTATCATCCTCATTGTCCTCCTTCCTCTTATCAATCACATCATCTATCATCCTCATTGTCCATCTCCTTCCTCTTATCAATCACATCATCTATCATCCTCAATGTCCTCCTTCCTTCCTCTTATCAATCACATCATCTATCATCCTCATTGTCCTCCTCCTTCCTCTTATCAATCACATCATCTATCATCCTCATCCTCCTTCTCTTCATCAATCACATCCTATCCTCTTATCAATCACATCATCTATCATCCTCATTGTCCTCCTCCTTCCTCTTATCAATCACATCATCTATCATCCCTCATTGTCCTCCTTCCTCTTATCAATCACATCATCTATCATCCTCATTGTCCCTCCACCTTATCTTCCTCTTATCAATCACATCATCACTATCATCCTCACTGTCCTCCTCCTTCCTCTTATCAATCACATCATCTATCATCCTCATTGTCATCCTCCTTCCTCTTATCAATCACATCATCTATCATCCTCACTGTCATCCTCCTTCCTCTTATCAATCACATCATCTATCATCCTCATCCATCCTCCTTCCTCTTATCAATCACATCATCTATCATCCTCATTGTCCTCCTCCTTCCAATCCATCATCTATCATCCCATGCCTCCATCCATCATCTATCACCTCATCACTGTCCTCCTCTTCCTCTTATCAATCACATCATCTATCATCCTCACTGTCATCTCCTTCCTCTTATCAATCACATCATCTATCATCCTCACTGTCATCTTCCTTCCTCTTATCAATCACATCATCTATCATCCTCATTGTCCTCCTCCTTCCTCTTATCAATCACATCATCTATCATCCTCATGTCATCTTCCTTCCTCTTATCAATCACATCATCTATCATCCTCATTGTCCTCCTCCTTCCTCTTATCAATCACATCATCTATCATCCTCACTGTCATCTTCCTTCCTCTTATCAATCACATCATCTATCATCCTCATTGTCATCCTCCTTCCTCTTATCAATCACATCATCTATCATCCTCATTGTCCTCCTCCTTCCTCTTATCATCCATCATCTATCATCCTCATCCTTCCTCCTTTATCAATCACATCATCTATCATCCTCATTGTCCTCTTCTCCCTTCCACTTATCAATCACATCATCTATCATCCTCATTGTCCTCCTCCCTTCTCTTATCAATCACATCATCTATCATCCTCATTGTCCTCTTCCTTCCTCTTATCAATCACATCATCTATCATCCTCATTGTCCTCCTCCTTCCTCTTATCAATCACATCATCTATCATCCTCATTGTCCTCCTCCTTCCTCTTATCATCAATCATCATCATCCAATCATCCATCATTGTCCTCCTCCTCCCTCTTATCAATCACATCATCTATCATCCTCATTGTCATCTCCTTCCTCTTATCAATCACATCATCTATCATCCTCATTGTCCTCCTCCTTCCTCTTATCATCACATCATCTATCATCCTCATTGTCCTCCTTCCTCTTATCAATCACATCATCTATCATCTCATTGTCCTCCTTCCTCTTATCAATCACATCATCTATCATCCTCATTGTCCTCCTTCCTCCTCTTATCAATCACATCATCTATCATCCTCATTGTCCATTGTCCTCCTTCCTCTTATCCAATCACAATCATCTATCATCCTCATTGTCCTCCTTCCTCCTTATCAATCACCATCATCTATCATCCTCATTGTCCTCCTTCCTCTTATCAATCACATCATCTATCATCCTCATTGTCCTCCTTCCTCTTATCAATCACATCATCTATCATCCTCATTGTCCTCCTCCTTCCTCTTATCAATCACATCATCTATCATCCTCATTGTCCTCCTTCCTCTATCAATCACATCATCTATCATCCTCATCTGGCCTCCTTCCTCTTATCAATCACATTCATCTATCATCATCCTCATCAATTCACATCATCTAATCATCCTCCATTTATCAATCACATCATCTATCATCCTCATTGTCCTCCTTTCCTCTTATCAATCACATCATCTATCATCCTCATTGTCCTCCTTCCTCTTATCAATCACATCATCTATCATCCTCATTGTCCTCCTCCTTTCCTCTTATCAATCACATCATCTATCATCCTCACTGTCATCTCCTTCCTCTTATCAATCACATCATCTATCATCCTCATGTCATCTCCTTCCTCATATCAATCACATCATCTATCATCCTCATTGTCCTCCTTCCTCTTTATCATCACATCATCCATCCTCACTGTCATTCAAATTTCCTCTTATACAATCACATCATCTATCATTCATTGTCCTCCTTCCTCTTATCAATCACATCATCTATCATCCTCACTTGTTCCTCCTTTCCTCTATCAATCACATCATCTATCATCCTCATTGTCCTCCTCCTTTCCTCTTATCATCATCACATCATCTATCTCATCATCCTCATCTGTCATCCTCATCCTCCTTCCTCCTTATCAATCACATCATCTATCATCCTCATTGTCCTTCCTTCCTCTTATCAATCACATCATCTATCATCCTCACTGTGTACTCCTTCCTCTTATCAATCACATCATCTATCATCCTCATTGTCCTCCTTCCTCTTATCAATCACATCATCTATCATCCCACTGTCATTCTCATTCCTCTATCAATCACATCATCTATCATCCTCACTGTCATTCTCTTTCCTCTTATCAATCACATCATCTATCATCCTCATTGTCCTCCTTCCTCTTATCAATCACATCATCTATCATCCTCATTGTCCTCCCTTCCTCTTATCAATCACATCATCTATCATCCTCATTGTCCCTCCTTCCTCTTATCATCACATCATCTATCATCTCATTGTCTCCCCATCCTCACTTCCTCTTATCAATCACATCATCTATCATCCTCATTGTCTCCTCCTTCCTCTTATCAATCACATCATCTATCATCCTCATTGTCCTCCTTCTTCCTCTTATCAATCACATCATCTATCATCCTCATTGTCCTCCTCCTTCCTCTTATCAATCACATCATCTATCATCCTCATTGTCATCTTCCTTCCTCTTATCAATCACATCATCTATCATCCTCATTGTCCTCCTTCCTCTTATCAATCACATCATCTATCATCCTCATTGTGTCCTCCTTCCTCTTATCAATCACATCATCTCGATCATCCTCCTTCATTTATCAATCACAACGTCCTCCTTCCTCTTATCAATCACATCATCTATCATCCTCATTGTCCATCCTCCTTCCTCTTATCAATCAACATCATCTATCATCCTCATTGTCCACCTCCTTCCTCTTATCAATCACATCATCTATCATCTCATTGTCCTCTTCCTTCCTCTTATCAATCACATCATCTATCATCCTCATTGTCCTCCTTCCTCTTATCAATCACATCATCTATCATCCTCATTGTCTCCTCCTTCCTCTTATCAATCACATCATCTATCTCCTCATTGTCCTCCTTCCTCTTATCAATCACATCATCTATCATCCTCATTGTCCTCCTCCTTCTTCTTATCAATCACATCATCTATCATCCTCATTGTCCTCCTTCCTCTTATCAATCACATCATCTATATCCTCATTGTCCTCCTCCTTCTCTTTATCAAATCACATCATCTTCATCCTCATTGTCCTCCTTCCTCTTATCAATCACATCATCTATCATCCTCACTGTCCTCTTCCTTCCTCTTATCAATCACATCATCTATCATCCTCATTGTCCTCCTTCCTCTTATCAATCACATCATCTATCATCCTCACTGTCATCTCTTCCTCTTATCAATCACATCATCTATCATCCTCATTGTCCTCCTCCTTCCTCTTATCAATCACATCATCTATCATCCTCATTACATGTCCCATTCTCCTTCCTCTTATCAATCACATCATCTATCATCCTCATTGTCCTCCTCCTTCCTCTTATCAATCACATCATCTATCATCCTCATTGTCCCTCCTTCCTCTTATCAATCACATCATCTATCATCCTCATTGTCCTCCTTCCTCTTATCAATCACATCATCTATCATCCTCATTGTCCCCTCCCCTTACCCACTTATCAATCACATCATCTATCATCCTCATTGTCCTCCTTCCTCTTATCAATCACATCATCTATCACTCCTCATTGTCCCTCCTCCTTCCTCTTATCAATCACATCATCTATCATCCTCATTGTCATCCTCCTTCCTCTTATCAATCACATCATCTATCATCCTCATTGTCCTCCTCTTCCTCCTCTTATCAATCACATCATCTATCATCCTCAAATGTCCTCCTTCTTCTCTTATCAATCACATCATCTATCATCCTCATGTCCTCCTTCCTCTTACCTCTTATCAATCACATCATCTATCATCCCTCATTGTCCTCCTCCTTCCTCTTATCAATCACATCATCTATCATCCTCATTGTCATCTCCTTCCTCTTATCCCATCATCATCATCACTCATTCATCAATCCTCATTGTCACTCCTCCTCTTATCCAATCCTCATCTATCATATCATTGTCCTCCTCATCATCTATCATCATCTATCATTTGTCCTCCCCTTCCTCTTATCAATCCACATCAACTATCATCCTCACTGTCATTCTCCTTCCTCTTTATCAATCACAATCATCTATCACATCCTCATCCTGTCCTCTTCTCTCCTCTTATCAATCACATCATCTCATCATCCTCACTGTCATCTTCCTTCCTCTTTACTCCAATCACATCATCTATCATCTCTCATTGTCCAATTCTCTCCTTCCTCTTATTCAATCGCATCATCTATTCATCCTCATTGTCATCTTCCTTCCTCTTATCAATCACATCATCTATCATCCCATCATTGTCCTCTTCCTTCTCTTATCCAATCACATCATCTATCATCCTCACTGTCATCTTCCTTCCTCTTATCAATCACATCATCTAATATCATCCTCAATTGTCCTCCTCCTTCCTCTTCATCAATCACATCATCTATCATATCCTCATTGTCCTCCTTCCCTCTTATCAATCACATCATCTTCATCCTGGTCATCCTCTCCTTCCTCTTATCCCACATCATGTATCCTCCACTCTTCCTTCCTTATCAATCACATCATCTATCATCCTCATTGTCCTCCTTCCTCTTATATCAATCACATCATCTATCATCCTCATTGTCATCCTTCCTTACCTCTTATCAATCACATCATCTATCATCCCTCATTGTCCTCCTTCCTCTTATCAATCACATCATCTATCATCCTCATTGTCTCCTCCTTCCTCTTATCAATCACATCATCTATCATCCTCATTGTCCTCTCCTTCCTCTTATCAATCACATCATCTATCATCCTCATTGGTCCTCCTCCATCCACTTATCCAATCACATCAATCTATCAACCTCATTGTCCTCCTTCCTCTTATCAATCACATCATCTATCATCCTCATTGTCCTCCTCCTCCTCTTATCAATCACATCATCTATCATCCTCACTGTCATTCTGTCCTTCCTCTTATCAATCACATCATCTATCAATCCTCATTGTCCTCCTCCTTCCTCTTATCAATCACATCATCTATCATCCTCACTGTCCTCCTCTTCTCTTTATCAATGCATCACATCATCATCCTATCATCTCATCATGTCCTTCCTCTTATCAATCACATCATCTATCATCCTCATTGTCTCTTCCTTCCTTCTTATCAATCACATCATCTATCATCCTCATTGTCCTCCTCGCCTTCCTCTTATCAATCACATCATCTATCATCCTCATACATGTCCTCCTCCTCCTCATAGTCAATCACATCATCTATCATCCTCACTGTCATCCTTCCTTTCCTCTTATCAATCACATCATCTATCATCCTCATTGTCCTCCTCCTTCCTCTTATCAATCACATCATCTATCATCCTCATTGTTCCCCTCCTTCCTCTTATCAATCACATCATCTATCATCCCTCATTGTGCTCCTCTTCCTCATATCAAATCACATCATCTATCATCCTCATTGTCCTCCCTTCCTCTTATCCATCACATCATCTATCATACCTCATTGTTCCTCCTTCCTCTTATCAATCACATCATCTATCATCCTCAATTGTCCTCCTTCCTCTTATATCAATCACATCAACTAGTCATCCTCACATCACATTGTCATTCCTTCCTCTTTTCAATCACATCATCTATCATCCTCATTGTCTTCCTCCTCTTTCCTCTATCATCACATCATCTATCATCCTCTTATCAATCCTCATCCTCCTCATTGTCCCTCTTATCAATCACATCATCCTATCATCCTCACTGTTCATTCTCTATCCTCTTATCAATCACATCATCATATCATCCTCATTGTCCTCCTCCTTCCTCTTATCAATCGCATCCATCTTATCATCCTCATTGTTCCTCCTCCCTTTCCTCTTATCAATCACATCATCTATCATCCTCACAGTCCTCCTTCCTCTTATCAATCACATCATCTATCATCCTCATTGTCCTCGTCCTTCCTCTTATCAATCACAACATCTATCATCCTCATTGTCCTCCTTCCTCTTATCAATCACATCATCTATCATCCTCATTTGTCCTCTCCCTTCCTCTTATCAATCACATCATCTATCATCCTCATTGTCCTCTTCTTCCTCTTATCAATCACATCATCTATCATCCTCATGTTTCCTTTACTCCCTTCCTCTTATCAATCACATCCTCTATCATCCTCATTGTCCCTCATCCTCTCTTATCAATCACATCATCTATCATCCTCACTGTCACCTCCTTCCTCTTATCAATCACATTCATCTATCATCCTCATTGTCAATCTTCCTTCCTCTTATCAATCACATCATCTATCATCTCATTGTCCTCCTCCTTCCTCATATCAATCACATCAATCTATCATCCTCATTGTCCTCCTCCTTCCTCTTATCAATCACATCATGCTATCATCCTCAATGTCCTCTTCCATCAATCTCTTATCCCTCACACCTCATCAATACATCAACCTCATTGTCCTCCTTCCTCTTATCAATCACATCATCTATCATCCTCATTGTCCTCCTTCCTCTTATCAATCACATCATCTATCATCCTCATTGTCATTCCTCCTTCCTTCTTTATCAATCACATCATCTATCATCCTCACTGTCAATCTCTTCCTCTTATCAATCACATCATCTATCATCCTCATTGTCCTCCTCCTTCCTCTTATCAATCACATCATCTATCATCCTCACTGTCATCTCTTTCGTTCCTCTTATCAATCACATCATCTATCATCCTCATCGTCCTCCTCCTTCCTCTTATCAATCTACATCAATCTATCATCCTCATTGTCCTTCCTCTTATCAATCTCATATCTCTCATCCTCAATCACATCATCTATCATCCACCATCATCTTCCTCCTCCTCCTCTTATCAATCTCAACATCTATCATCCTCATTGTCATCCTTCCTCCTTCCATCATCTATCAATCACATCATCTATCATCCTCATTGTCCTCTCTCCTTCCTCTTATCAATCACATCATCTATCAATCCTCATTGTCCTCCTCCTTCCTCTTATTCAATCACATCATCTATCATCCTCATTGTCCTCCTTTTCTTCCTCTTATCAATCACATCATCTATCATCCTCATTGTCCTCCTCCCTTCCTCTTATCAATCACATCATCTATCATCCTCATTGTCCTCCTTCCTCTTATCAATCACATCATCTATCATCCTCATCAATCACATTCATCCATCATCCTCCTCCATTCCTTTCTTATCAATCACATCATCATCTATCATCCTCACATCCATGTCCTCCTTCCTCTTATCAATCACATCATCCTATCATCCTCATTGTCAATCCTCTTTCCTCTTATCCAATCCACATCATCTATCATCCTCATGTGTCCTCACTCTCTTCCTCTTATCAATCACATCATCTATCATCCTCATTGTCCTCCTCCTTATCAACTTCTCTATCATCCTCACTTATCAATCATTCATCATCTATCATCCTCATTGTCCTCCTTCCTCCCTTCTTCATCAATCACATTGTCCTCATCTCTTATCAATCACTCATATATCCCTCATTGTCCTCCTCGCTTCCATCTTATCAATCACATCATCTATCATCCTCATTGCCCTCCTTCCTCTTATCAATCACATCATCTATCACCTCAATTTTGTCCCTCGCTCCTTCCTCTTATCAATCACATCATCTATCATCCTCATCAATCCAATCAATCAATCATCCTCCATGTCCTTCTCCTCCTTATCAATCACATCATCTATCATCCTCAATGTCCTCCTTCTCTTATCAATCTCTATCATCTCAATCACATCATCAATCATCATCATCATTGTCCTCCTTCAATCACATCATCTATCCATCTCACTGTCCTCTTATCAATCACATCAATCTATCATCCTCATTGTCCTCCTCCTTCCTCTTGATCAATCACATCATCTATCAATCCTCAATGTGTCATCCTTCCTTCCACATTATCAATCGCATCAAATCTATCATCCTCATTGTCCTCCTCCTTCCTCTTATCAATCACATCATATATTTCAGCCTCACGTCATCATTTGTCCTTCTTCCTCTTATCAATCACACACATCATCTCATATCATCCTCCCTCATCAATGTCATCTATCATCCTCAATCCTTCCTTCCTCTTTATCAATCCACATCATCTATCATCCTCACTGTCCTCCATTCTTCCTCTTAATCAATCACATCATCTATCATCCTCATTGTCCCCTCCTTCCTCTTATCAAATCACATCATCTATCATCCTCATATGTCCTCCTCCTTCCTCTTATCAAAATCACATCATCTATCATCCTCATTGTCCTCCTTCCTCATATCAATCACATCATCATCATCCCTATCATCCCTCCTTCCTCTTATTGTCCTCCTTCCTCTTATCAAATCACTCCTTCCGCCGCATCTTATCTAATTAAAATGACACATCACTAAAAAATCTCAAAAAAAATCAACAAAACGAAAACAAACAATAAAACAATATTCAATTAAGTCATTAACAAAAAAATTAAAAAAAAAAACGCGTATCGTCAAAGTCCGATTTAAAATATCAATAAATTGTGAATATATTTTGAGTACTTTACGATCTTACTACTGATCCCTTTTTTGACCAAGTAAAAACCATATAGAGTGCAATAGAAAACAATCTTAATACATACCGATACTTTTTAGGTGAAATATAAGGTTTTCTCAAGGAAGCGCTCTATGATGTAGATAAAAATTAAAAAAAAAAATAGGTCAAAATAACAAAATTTTCAAAGTTGTCTTACAAGTGTATACAAAACTATCCTTTGCAGCCAAAAAAATCCCTGACAAACCATTGTGATTTGCATTTAAAAAAAAGTTATGTACATGTCAAACCATCATTAGTCTATTAGAATAGATGTTGACATGAATATACCTGTTTCGTTCTCAAAAGAAATATGTAGCCTTCATGTTAGCCTTCATTTTTGCACCTAACTTGTGGGGATATAGTTTTGGTAAAAATGAGGTAAGGTAAAACAATCCTCGTAAATTGCAAACTTCAAATGTCACAGATATAAAATTGTCTTCTAAAGCGTTTACAACATAATTCTGAATATACAAATCTCAAGAAAATAGACTCAAAAAAACACACGAAACGCAGATGATATAATTTGATGTTGAAGGTTCTGTTCTCTGAAGATCAAGTTTTGCGTAAACTTTCACATATGCCATACCCATGAGGTCAATATGTGCACTAAAACTAGTAAAACCGATACAAAGTGTAAGCATACCATTCGGAAACGAATTGTTTTTTCAAAACACTATTGCAAATAGACATCAGATGCATTTTTGGATTTGGATGCCGATCAGTATTTATCATGTTTTACTGCATTGGTTCCTTGATTTCCCTCTCCATTCAATTGAAATAACCAGACAAAAATGCAACAACCATGACAAAGGATGGCTGCATTATATATTAAGAAGTTGTTTGGCACATTTTGTTTGGTGTACAAATTCTTCCCTTCGGTGATCAATAGTTTATTTCTGCAACCTGGTCTTCTGAGCTTCCGCACACAACTGCAACAAAGCGCTTGTACCAAGGAGACGATTCATTGATAGTCGAATGCTCGTCTTCTGTAAAGAAGAAAAAATTCTAAGATAAGAATATATCATGTTATAAACATTAAGAGAAATATTAACTATTAGGGGTCTTATAAAGAGTTTCACTTGAAGCCAATTCATATTCACCGCAATCTAGTTGTTGTATCGGAGAGTTCCATCGCTGACTAATGACTATATAAAGCCAAGCTGTTCTATTTATTGATATTACACGACCGTATAGGCATGCGCAAAGGAAGGAAGTCTAGTTACTGTGGAACGACTTAAAGAACCGTTTGTTGAGCTTTTGTTGATAAAGACATGCGCATTACATTCTTAAAATATCCTGTGCACACGCCAATCGCACATCATGTTACTAAAGTAGTTTCTCGATTCCACGCTATAGTTTCACTACGGTCACTATAGCCTGTGCTTAAACTCGCCGTATAAAAGTCAATAAAAATATTGGCTGACCTAAAGTCGTCTTTTCCGTGGCATTGGCGACATTAGATTCTTGGTCAGGACACGTGAGTGTCACTTTGCTTTCTTTCATCCAAGACCTGTGGCTTGCTGTTGCGTTGTCCCCCTGCCTTGTATTTTGGTCCACCATGTTACACCAATTAGCTGTAAGATATAGATGTAAGATTTATAGAGATATAAGATTATTGGATATATTTTAATGATTAAGCGGCAAGTCAATTGTAGTGACGTGAATATAGGAATGAACTTAAGAAAACAGTTTTGTTTTGCATTTTAAGCATAAATGTTCGTTCTTTCCTAAAACTAAATCTGTACATTTACTAATTACATGTTAGTCAAAATTATTTACTTATTTACTATTTTCTTAGATACAATGTTAATAAAGAAATCCTAGGCAATCACTCTGGCATGCGGGGGGGGGGGGGGGGGGGGGTCCAGCAAATTTTGAAATAAATGAGCATTGCATGATATTCAACAACTATAGAAATAAAACACACCACCACAGAGAACATAGCGGCATACAGATGTCACCTGCGTCTGGTAGCAATCACATAATATGTGCGTGTCACCTAAGTAAGACCCACATTTGGTTTCCTTTGCCACAAGAAGACACAAAATGTTTATGAAAGATCAATTCTCAATGTTTTCATATTTTCACTAAATTATTAGCAGAAATCTAATCTTTCCTTTTATGCCAGTCCTCATACTGGCCTCATCCTCCGTCCGTTTTACTGGATGAACAGTTGCTGATGACGAAAACTGTAGCCACTGCTGTTATGGCGAGGATCATTACAACACCAAAATAGAGATAGTTGATGGTCAGACAGACTGGACGGGTGTCCTTCCTCGCACACCACAGTCGGTTTGTGGATAAAAACGAACTCCAAAGACAAGGGCAGAACTATACCACACACCCCCCCACACACGTGACCGTACAATCTAAAACCCCAGAACGCTCCACTACAACCAATTACACAATTCGATATTTAATTTAACTGATATCCTATGCTCTTCAAATACAACTTGTATCAGCACGTACCAAAGTGTTAGATACTATGACATACTAGGGTTTAACAATCAGAATATCTCTATAAGGATATATGCGCATGAGCGTAGCATTTTTAAACTCTAATCATCAAGTGGTGTTAATACTTTCTTATATTATGATATTGATTTCCTTTTTTTCCTATTATATATTCCACCATGTGGACCGTATTTTTTGTATCGCGTCTAGTCCTTGTAGAAGATAATCTTGAGAATTTAACGTTATATTTTTTGATCACTTGATAACTTCTTTGCCCCCAAATTCTGATAATATAAACAAATCATTAGAAATGTTGGTGAAACCATTAATCAACGACTCAATAGTACAAATTGATCATACGTTCTCTGTGGTAATCCCTTCCAGAATATAGAGAACAGGAAGAGGATACCAGTAGGTGCCCCTAGGTAGGCTTTCCATTGCCGTCATGGTACTGGAACAACTTCCCGCCCTGGGACGACTTTGACCAGAGGGATCCATAGAACACTCACAACACACATTGATTAGCTACAAATAAACCTGTCGGATGAGTAATTAATACAGTTACTATACTAACATTAACTGAACCCCAAAACAGAGCCATTATCTATGTATGGTGTCTTAATGAAATTATAATATCTACAGAATGAGAGAAATGTCATTTCAACGGTAAGATTCCTAAGGTTTCAATAAAAATACATGTTTTCAGTACATTAAAACAAACATGGCAACTGTCTTATTTCACTCTAATCTATGGGCATGTTATTAATGGTCATTGTCACCACGGAATATTGGGGAATATGCAGTTATTTTATCCTGACCTGCCCACAATGAGTAGTTCCCGTGTGCGATGCCTTTACTCTTATCCGTCGCCATATGTCCATGGTAAATACAGTACTAGAACTGTTAAATATTGACGGCAGGGAACTCATAAATGGCGGACACCATGACGGCCATCAAGAGACCATCGCAGACCTACAAATAAACAGAAATTGGCTTGTAATTTCACATGAATGTGCAGAAGGCATGCTCAACGACATAAAACATAATTATGGTATATATTTAACATGATTGAATTTGAGTCATGTCTCACTCCTAAAGTACAAAGTAACGGCATCATGACACATACAGATAATAGTGTTGCGTACGGACTAAAGTAAAATAGAAATAGGAATAAAACATCAGAATTAGAAAGAAAGTTCAAGGAATGTGGATAATGAACACAATGTATTCATACGTTTAACTCGGTTAGGAAATTGAATTACTATAAATAATTATTTCAAATGATTAAAACATGAAAAACATAACTATATACCTGTACGATTTGACAACAATGTATTAGCCATGACGTTTTTGTAAACACATTTCTTACTGTAACCTACCGACCGGAAGTAGTTCCAGCACCCAATTTGGGATATGCAATATTAGAGCAACCGACCGGGTTATCACATATCCGAGAACATTCTTCAGGATCAACGCACCCAACCTCATCGTACAAAGGCAAAAGTATCACTCAAATAAAAACTATACATATCGCCCTTTATAAGAATTTTATATTTTAATAATCAAAAATAAATAGTTATATCATAATAAAACGATCCACACCGCCCTTATTAAAGAATTTTCATATTTTGATAAATATAACAGGACACAATAATCAGTAATAAATTAAATATTTTAATGAAGAATCCAGTTTTCATCACAATGGGGGACACGGCTAGTTAAAGTACTATTGGTAATTTTCTCTTTCATACTTTTTAATGTCATTAGACATTTTCGTCAAGTCGCATGAATTTAGTATAAATGATGAGATGATAATTACCTGGATATATAACACCCTGCTGATCATACCAGGGAAGACAATTAGGAAGAGGGGCAGAGAGTCTTCAGGTAAACCTGCTAAGATAGAGCCGCTTTTGCGTGAGACAGGTTCTTTAGCCCCCTAAAGATCGTTGAACAATTACCTGCCAACATCGTGATGAGTATATAATTTAAGTAATTTTCGTTACACTAAACATTCCTATTTGATATGAAATGTGGATCCTATTTAATATATATACTTCGGACATGTGTGGTACTTATTATCAATGCAATAGCTTATACGCATACATCATAAAATCAATTATCTTTGACAAAGCAAAACGTAAGTTTTCAAATAGCTGCATTGCATTTGTAAAGGATATTGTTGATTCTATTGTAAATGAATTTTGATTCCACATTGCTCTCTGAATATGTATTTGCAGTCACGAAAGCTATTAATCAATTCCTTACTCCCTACCTTATCGGAGGCCTTATGACTTCACTTTATGATATCTGATACCATCACCTTATTGACCATACCTGGTCACAGCACCAAACCACAGACATCCTAGTGAGCTTTGGAGGACACAAGGCCAGGCCAGGGATAGTCCCCACTGACTGGGTCGAGGAACACTTGGAAAGCGTCGTCTTTGGGAATTCCACATGTTGTTGCGTTATTTCGGATCTTTGGGATTGCTTCCATATACTCAGTTTTCAAAGATTCTAAGCCACCAAACTTCTGAAACCCTGAAAAATGGATAAACAAATTTTGTATTTTGTAAACCCGACATAGCGTAAGAGAGCGTTGCCATGTTGGCATCGCAAACTGAGTGACATGTACTAATTAGGTATCATGACTTTCAAAACTTTATTTTGAAAATGCGAATAAACTCAAAATCAAAACACCAGTGTATGCAGGTCCATTAATGATAATGATGAATTATTTGATGCTTACCGTTTTCGAAAGCAAATGAAGTATATATTTGATTTCAGTTATGACAAAATTATTAATTTCCTCACTCGTGCGAAGATTGCTTAACTTAGGCGGATATTTTAATGACTAATGTACTTCACTCAGTACCTCACCTATAACTGTGATGGAAAGAGAGCCCAGAATCATGACTGTGGTTTGGAAGGTATCAGTGTACATTACGGCAGTCAATCCACCTGTAGATAGGCAATGCAATACAAGTACTACAAGTACTCAATTTAAATCTGGCAAGCAAGTCAGCAATGCGGCTCTGACACATGCAGAGAAAGGAACAAAACTGCAGGATGTCCTCGACAGGGAAAAGTTTGAAAACGTAAGCAAGTACTGTTTAAAAGCTTTTAACAGGTCAAATAATCCGACGTCAAAGTAAGTAACAAACTATGTAAGACAAATTCGTTGTACATATAAAAGTCTTTATATATTAAAATGTAAGATATGCACATTTCGGAAATAAAATTTCTACTCTAATTTTCAGGCACTTATTTGACATTGACATAAAAGTAGGTTGCCATACTTGAGGGTTGGATTGGTGAGATGAATCTTTAGTATGTGGATAATTACCGAAGCATGTGTTTATGTATTGCGTATTATGTAGAGAACTATATCATAAAAAATCGTTAGTGATATTATACGATGAATCATAACACAGTGTATTTTACACTGCTCACCAAGGATAGTGTACACTCCAGTAATCACCAGCAGTACAATGATTGACAGGTACATGTCCCCATCCCAAGGTCATCTGGATAAACATGGACCCGGCGAAGATGCTTACCTGAAACGACGAAGCCACACCCTTCAACAATAAAGTAAAGGACAGTATTACACACCAAATTTAAATCAAGATAACGAAATAATCGTTGCTTACATATGTCATCTTCTTGTAATTATATTTTAGTACGGTCTGGAAATTTTTTTTTTTTTTGTGACAAAATGCATCGATTATGTAGAGAAAACCGTTTCCAGTGTGTTTTTACCGTCGTAATGGTGTTCAGCCGCACGAACTGCAAGATTTCTTGGAACTAGTAGGTAAGTGATGATTATTTTCCTTGAAACTTTTGACCTTTTTGCAATTCATGATCTCGTTTGCAGCTTTGAGTTTTGAATTTGTTTTACAGTGTATCTTTTGGATACCGAAAGAATATGCACACGCACCGTTTAATAGGGGTTCCTAAATACGGGTAATTACAGTGACCGTGACTGTTTTAGGAATCAGAGCACGTGGAGTATGTACCAAATATTAATAGAATTACAAGAGTCGCAACTATTTAGCAAAACATCCGATTCCATTGCACTACATGAAAAAGAAATCTTAACTTCATATGTAATAGAACACCATAAAAAATGGGGGTTTTGATATGATAACCATAACCTTATAAAAGGTTATCAAATGGGCAATTATAGTATCAAATTAATAGATAAAGTTTGGCTATAAAATCTTACAGCTAGCTTGGAGACTACATATAGCACTAGAGCGATACAACAAAGGTACGTCCTCAACTTCCGGCCACCGTGGCGTTTTCTCAATGTACTCAGGAAGTGTATATACCTGCTCAAATAAATAATCAGAAATTAGCAATAGATTTAATTTAATAGTTTTTTTTATCGCAAATGAAACCTAAAGCTGACAGTGCAAGTTAAAAAGCATGCATTTGATTTGGAAGAAAAATGAATTTTTCTTTGAAAAGTTTAAGAGATATTTCCCAGTTATGACAGTGTCGTATCCAAGAAAGTGGCAGCCATTTTTCTTTTTGCTCTGCTTAGTTACCTTCACACTGGCCAACCCCCTTTATAAAGTACGGGACTTGACCCACCTGCTTCATTCCAAACATAGCTTGTCCCGATATTGCAAATAACAATGTCAAACTGAAAATAAAAACACTGCACTCGCCTGACAAGGTTCTCATTGAAATAATATACTTGCAGATATGTGTACGGTTTATCGTTTGTCACTTATGTGGAAAAATTATTTTGACAAACATGTAAATGACAGCTTAGATGAGTTGACGTATTTTGTTGCCAAAACAAGCCCCATATTACGGTGGCTGATTTGTGCCATTTCGTCTTTTCGTCTTTTCGCCCCGAAAAGACGAGAATTAAGAAACCTTCATTTTCGTCTTTTCGTCTTTTCGCCCCGAAAAGACTAAAAGACGAAAAGTCAAACACGAAAAGACGAAAGTGATACACGCTAATTAGCGACTTTGATTCTCGTCTTTTCGCTTTCAAAAACTTCTTTTCGTCTTTTAGCCCCGAAAATCGTCTTTTAGCCCCGAAAAGACGAAAATTAACAAACCTTAATTTTCGTCTTTTCGTCTTTTCGCCCCGAAAAGACGAAAATTAACAAACCTTAAATTTTCGTCTTTTCGTCTTTTTGTCTTTTCGCCCCGAAAAGACGAAAATTACATACCTTAAATTTCGTCTTTTCGTCTTTTCGGGGCGAAAAAGACGAAAAATTAACAAACCTTAAATTTCGTCTTTTCGGGGCGAAAAGACGAAAATATTAACAAACCTTAAATTTCGTCTTTTCGTCTTTTCGGGGGCGAAAAGACGAAAATTAACAAACCTTAATTTCGTCTTTTCGTCTTTTCGCCCCGAAAAGACAAAAAATTAAAAACCTTAATTTTCGTCTTTCGTCTTTTCGCCCCGAAAAGACGAAATTAACAAACCTTAAATTTCGTCTTTTCGTCTTTTCGGGGCGAAAAGACGAAAATTAACAAAACCTTAAATTTCGTCTTTTCGGGGGGCGAAAAAGACGAAAAATTAACAAACCTTAAATTTCGTCTTTTCCTTCTTTTCGCCTATGGAAAAGACGAAAATTAACAAACCTTAATTTTTCGTCCTTTCGTCTTTTCGTCTTTTCGTCTTTTCGCCCCGAAAAGACGAAAATTAACAAACCTTAGATTTCGTCTTTTCGTCTTTTCGGGGCGAAAAGACGAAAATTAACAAACCTTAAATTTCGTCTTTTCGCCTTCCGGTCTGGTGTGGAAGTCATTTTGAAATCTTTTTATCTTAATATTGACTTAATTGTTCAATATGGAAGCATCAAAGTAGTTTATGATAACAAATCGATTTATTAAATTGATAGTATTACAAGTATCTTCATCAATAACTAAGATCAGAAGTTTTCAAACAGAAGTCAACATGTTTGTTTACAGCAGTTACGTAGATTTCTCACACGTGGCATATGCCACGTGCTACTAACAGATTCATCATTCCGCAAATCCTTTAGCGTGATTGATACATTTTTTGAAGTTCATTAATATCTTATTTTTGTGTTCTAATCGCCCTCTTTAGCAATTACGCTTATCAAAACATCGCTGTGTAAATGTAAGGACCATAATGAACTTAAGATGCTAAAACATAGCACTTACAGGAGTTGCCTCCACCCTACACGGCGGGTACTATTTGAAAGCGTTTGAACCACGGATAAACTTGCTTAACAAAATAATTTATGAAAGAACAACTCGTGAAGACTTTGAGTTTAAAGGAAGGACTTGTACCAAGAAATTGCTAAAATACAGTTAATTATAACAGTCAATCAGTAGGTACATATGTACTGTGCATTATTTGAAAAGACATACATGACATGGTCTTCATCATAATGTGTTACATTAAGAAATTACATTATAATCTCCGTCGTATATGATAGATGACAAAGTATATCTGTAATTTTGTTATTTGTAAAATTTTTTTTCGGGGCGAAAAGGCGGAAAGACGAAAAGACGAAAATTAAGGTTTGTTATTTTTCGTCTTTTCGCCCCGAAAAGACGAAATTTAAGGTTTGTTAATTTTCGTCTTTTGTCGCCCCGAAAAGACGAAAAGACGACGAAATTTTAAGGGTTTGTTTAATTATTCGTCTTTTCGGGCGAAAAGAGACGAAAAAGACGAAATTTAAAGGTTTGTAATTTTCGTCTTTTCGGCCCTTTTTCGCGAAAAGACGAAAAGACGAAAAGACGTCTTTTCGGGGCGATTTTTCGAAGGCGAAAAGACGAAAATTAAAGGCGCTAATTAGCGTGCTTCACTTTCGTCTTTTTGTGTTTGACTTTTCGTGTCTTTCGTCTTTTCGCCGCGAAAAGATGAAATTTAAATTTGTTAATTTTCGTCTTTTCGGGGCGAAAAGACGAAAAGACGAGAATTAAAGATATTTAATTTTCGTTAATTTTCGTCTTTTCGGGGCGATGAGACGAAAAGACGAAAAGACGAAATGGCATAAATCAGCCACCGTTACCATATACCTTTATAGGAAATTGTTTTGGACAACTGCTTGGTGTGTATGTATGTGTATAGACTGACCACTCGTGTGTCGATTCACGCGCTTTGTATAGGTTTTTTTTTAGAGCACCGGATACAGGTTAGAGAGAAAAACAAAAATGGCTGACCTCGACAGGGGGTTGTCTCATAAACGATTCTTGAAATACAGGTGTGCTTATTTTTTAAATTTCAATCAAGAACTTTTTAACTTGCATTGTCGGCTTTAAAATATAAGAAAATGATGGGCGATAAATGAAATCCAGAGTAAATGTTTACATGTATTTGTCCACCTACCCCAGCCGATATGTAGACAGGGAGGAACAGCCAGGCACAGAGTAGGATCAGGAATATCACCTAAAAGTAAAACAGTTATTTCCGTAACAATATCAATGTGTGAAAACCACAAAAAAAAACCTAGAGAAACCTCGCACAGGTGACCCATATGTATTCACGTCCTATAGGCGAATATAAGTATTGTATCACCAACGAACAATTCAAAAATCAAATATGTAGGTATTTCTTCGTGTCCCCGTTAACGACAAAATAAACCAAAACTATACGTACAAACCATTCGTATAGGACCATAGATATTCCAGAGGAGGCTCCTGCCCCCGCCAGTCCAACGAAGTGTTCACTACCAATGTTACTGGAGAACAGCGAGGCTCCATCTTAAAAGAAGCAAGAGTGTACATGTTATGACACGATGGGTGAAATCTGCTGTGACGAAGTGTGTTGCAAGTTATGTAATATCAGAACGATACAACAAATATGACTCCGTACTAAAATGGTCTCACATTGTTTTACATTATACATCATAAACAATAGATTCTATAATTAATTTTATATAATATATAATTTTTTATGAAATGTCTTTCGTTAAGATTTTCTGATTTTAAATGACGCAGAGCAGTACATATTTCCCTTCAAATCTTGTAAGAGGAGTAAAATAAGTGTTTTTTTATGTGGCGCTGATATATGTAAATTACATTTGTTCTTATTATTAAGAATAACTGGAGATGTATTGTGCTTGGTAAATTTTATCATTATCAAACAGGCAGTTCTGATTTCTCACGAAGACCTTGATCAGTAATACACAAGTTTACATACATATAGATTTTCAAGTTTAATCTGAAAATCTTAAGAGGTCGTGTTTATATTCCATACCCTGCTAGTACTTACAGCGAACCCATGGCATTGACCTCCCGGCTAGAAAGTAGCTCTTCACATTCCCCCTGTTAGGTCTACGGAGCGACTGTAATAGATAACGGCAAAATACTCACAAACATAATTATCATTGTCAACAAGGCATCAATCAGGTTTACGCAATGGTGCTGAATATTTTTCATTATGCAATTTGCAGTAAGAATAGGACCAAAATGCGGGTCAAAAAATTCACTCGGCAATTTTAATTTGACAGGATAATTTACTTTGAAAACCAATGCGTTGTATATATAACATGTATATTATTAAATAGATGTTGAGGACTAAAATCCTCGTCTAGGAAATTATCATTGTCCTCAAATCATGGATTGTCAAGACGAAGGTCAATGTTATTCTGGTGTTTGTACGTTAAATGTACTGCAGACTATTTTATTTTCGTGAGCAGTTGACCTACACATGTAGTTAACCATTCGGCACTTGTTAAAACCCGACGACAAATGCAGACAATCATGTTGTTTAGTGAGCTGAACATTTCATTGTGGACAACACTATATGTCATGCTTGGACACTTACCCACAGGCCAACTCCGATTACTATGATAAAGTAGCTGACCACGATGAGGATGTCCGCCCAGTGAGTAAGACCCTTGACCATGATGTACGTGATATAAAACACAACTCTTCTTAATGCGCCACTGTAACAGATAGCATCATATACCCTAAATCAACGTACAATGTATTTAACGTTCTTTTCAGATTTTCTCATGGCAATTTAATTTCGCGTGTTATTGTTGAACAGGTCTGTTTGTCCTGTATTAAAACGGGTTCTTGGTGTCTTATTTTATGCTAATTTTAACTAGTCGAGATTAAGTCGCATGCAATAAGGTGGTTAATACTACTGAATTATAACATAGCATGAATGCCTTTAGGAAGTTATCCGACAAAGATTTACAATATGAGAAATGAATATTTATATATCCTCTGTATTACTGCTACTATGTAATACTCGAACGCAATTTTGTAATCATATGTCACTTTGTCTTATTTTCAAGAGGAGCTACATGATTGACTGGTAAAAGTTAAGCAATCAACAAATTTCCTTTTATCAACCAAATAACCCCAAAACATTTATATTACTTGTATTTTTCCCAACCAATGGTTTGTGTACGTCCATTATTTTGATTGATTTTAATTAACACATAATGTATTAGATATCATCAACATACACTTACAGTACATTACAATTTACCAAAAAGTCAAATCAGTCAAAACTTCGAAAATCTAATCAAATTAACTATACGTCTTTGGTTAGGTGATCTTTGGTATGACATTATGACTATAGTTTTTCAGTAACATTGTTATGACGATCATCCTAAAGCTTATAAGGAACAGCGTGTTTTGAAGACACGTTAGATATCACAGTCATCTCATGCAGCAACATTTTGCCCAGTGCTTTGTTTGTTAAAATTGGCTGGCTTTGTCACTGTAAATATTTCATATACAAATAATACAGGTATTTGGGGCTTCTTTGTTCAGAAATAAAACTTGTGGTCACTGTAAATGTTTCATACACAGCGAATATAGGTGTTAGAGGCTTCTTTGTTCAGAAATAAAACTTTCTGTCACTGTAAATGTTTCATACACAGCGAATATAGGTGTTTGGGTCTTCTTTGTTCATAAATAGAACTTATGTTCACTGTAAAATGTTTCATACACAACTAATATAGGTGTTTGGGGTTTCTTTGTTCAGAAATGAAACTTGTGGTCACTGTAAATGACCTCGATGCCTTTGCTACAGATGTCTATAGCTCCTACTATACATGTATATTATACAGAATACACCCTGTCCCGTCATCTTACAGAGATTTTGAGTAAACCTAACAGACTAGCCACGGTGTAGACTCCCATATAAATCGTAATATGAAACGGCAGAATTATACATGTACCGAAATATTCCTTTGGTTAATGGTACAGACATAAAACAACTTTAAACGACACTCTGTAACGTGATACAACACATAAAGGTAGACAATACGATTTTTGAGCAACAAAGGCCATGCAATATAAATCATATGTTTTTTTATACTTTAACTCGTCACCAGTGAAATAAAAATAATAAAATAAAATATATCATTTGCAGACAATTGAGGTATTATAATCAATTTCATTTCTCGTGGTCTTACCTGGAGATGCCGCAGCGATTCACCGATTCTCAAAAACCTTCTTCTCTGATACAAAGAAAAGACCCGAACTATGATAAAGATGGGCCTCGCTGGAGACCTTGTGGCCTGAATAAAAAATAGATAAGGTTGATAAATTATCAACAGAGCATGACCCACGTATTGTAAGATGAGTTTCACATCTCTAGTACTTCATAAGGTAACAGCATTCAACTTTTGAAGATGTCTTTAAATATAAGTTTATATGAAAGGATTATGTACAATTTTCATATTTTTTAAGGTCGACTAGATGTTTCATAAAAAAAGTGAATATCTTATGTGACCATTTCTAAGACTATATTGTAGATTTAAATGCAATCAAAAGTACCAGTTCGAAACAAACGGTTCGGTTGAGACACGTACAGTAGTTACTTTAAAGATAATCCACCGCCAACATAACATGGATGATAATTATCCTTTAGACAATGATTGATGTTAAATCGTGTATCTATGTGTAATTGATACAAAATTGTATGTAAAATACTTTGTTTTCCATCTGTTATCTGTGCAAGCATTATCTGAATCCGTATAAAGCATTTTGTCATGGAGTTTGCCGGGACGCAATAAATTATTTTAAAGTCACACTATACGTAATATGAATATCAACAGAAAGTCAAGTTAGATTCGACCCCGATATTGTTAATATTTGTAGATGTAGTTAAAATTAATTTATATCAAATAATATTAGGAAAATTTCGTAGTAACTTTGGTAAAGCATTTGTTGAAAGTCGATACTTTGAAACATTACTTCATTATAAAATGGTCACCATAGAAATATACGTTGGCTGATTTATGCCATTTCGTCTTTTCGTCTTTTCGTCTTTTCGCCCCGAAAAGACGAAAATTAAATATCTTAATTCTCGTCTTTTCGTCTTTTCGCCCCGAAAAGACGAAAATTAACAAACCTTAATTTTCGTCTTTTCGTCCTTTCGCCCCGAAAAGACGAAAAACAACAAACCTTAATTTTCGTCTTTTCGCCCCGAAAAGACGAAAAATAACAAACCTTAATTTTCGTCTTTTCGTCTTTTCGCCCCGAAAAAATACAAATTACAGATATACTTTGTCATCTATCATATACGACGAAGATTATAATGTAATTTCTAATGTACAATTATGATGAAGACCATGTCGTGTATGTAGTCAAAATGTCTTTTCAAATAATACACAGTACATTGTACCTACTGATTGACTGTTCTAATTACTGTATTTTGAGCAATTTCTTGGTACACGTTCCTTCCTTAAACTTCAAGTGTTTCACGAGTTGTCTTTTCATAAAATTATTTTTGTAAACAAGTTTATCCTTGGTTTCAAACGCTTTCAAATATTTACCCGCCGACAAAACTTTTTTTAAAGTTGTGTTGTAGGGGGAGGCAACTCCTCTAAGTGCTTGTTTAGCATCTTAAGTTCATTATGGTCCTAAATAAATACACGCCAATGTTTTGATAAGCGTAATTGCTAAAGAGGGCGATTAGAACACAAAAAAATAAGATATTAATGAATTTTAAAAAAATGTATCAATCACGCTAAAGGATTTGCGGAATGATGAATCTGTTTAGTGGCACGTGGCATATGCCACGTGTGAGAAATCTACGTAACTGCTGTAAACAAACATGTTGACTTCTGTTCTTAGTTATTGATGAAGATACTTGTAATACTATCAATTTAATAAATCGATTGTTATCATAAACTTCAATTTGATGCTTCCATATTGAACAATTAAGTCAGTATTTAAGATAAAAAGATTTCAAAATGACTTCCACACCGGACCGGAAGGCGAAAAGACGAAAAGACGAAAATTAAGGTTTGTTAATTTTCGTCTTTTCGGGGCGAAAAGACGAAATTGAAGGTTTGTTAATTTTCGTCTTTTCGGGGCGAGAAAAAAATTAAGGTTTGTTAATTTTCGTCTTTTCGGGGCGAAAAGACGAAAAGACGAAAATTAAGGTTTGTTAAATTTCGTCTTTTCAGGGCGAAAAGACGAAAAGACGAGAATTTTGAAGGCGAAAAGACGAGAATCAAAGTCGCTAATTAGCGTGTATCACTTTCGTCTTTTCGTGTTTGACTTTTCGTCTTTTCGTCTTTTCGCCGCGAAAAGACGAAATTTAAATTTGTTAAATTTCGTCTTTTCGGGGCGAAAAGACGAAAAGACGAAAGTAAAGGTTTCTTAATTCTCGTCTTTTCGTCCCGAAAAGACGAAAAGACGGAATGGCACAAATCAGCCACCGTAGAAATAAGATTATTGCCGAACGGAAGTCGGAAAGTTGATGACCCGTTCTCGGACAGACGTTACCTAGTTACGGTAGTCACATGACGTTCGCGGCGTTACAATATCGGCTAACTTCGGCTTGTTTGACTATATGGGACCCCCCTATTTGATTTTTTATTGAAAGTTTTTCGAATCATTATCGCTCATCTTTGCTTCGATTTAGATTTACAACATGATTTTGTTTTCAAAATTCTTGTGAATCATGCTAAAATTAAGACGAATACGGATATTGCTTTTATATTAAAGTAAAAAAAAACTCAAAATTTTAAATGATGGTAATAGTGTAAAGTAAGCAATTTTTGTAACTGAAGAAAAATACTAATATATCTGCTCCTGTTTTAAAATAAAAATAAAAATTACAATTCGTTGGCGATGAAGTATCAGTTATAATAAACATCAATGTAAAGCAATAATATATCATAAAAGATACAACCAAAAGCCTATACCAATATACCTTATCCCAAATTAAAATCCAATGGCAGAAAAAATGAGCCAAATAGTGTTTTACATTGAACACATAAAACTACAGTAGTTTTTATCCTTCGCCTATAGACGATCTCTTTGACTTGTCGTTGTCTATGCACACTACCTCTGTTGACTATATGTCTCATATCAATTCAAGTTCTTTGTTTGAAAACAAACATTGGCAGGGCAATGTTAATTTCCTTGCTTTTTGGTGTTTAATGTCAGATAGTAACCAGTCCGTGGTCATGACCTGTCGATAGAGGTGGAGTAGGGAACACTTATAGTATCCATAGAGAGAAAGGACGTATGAATGATGTAGATATGCGAGTAACATCACTTCTATGTGACATTTTGTGTCTCAATCTGAAAGAAGCGTTATTTATATGAAAATAAATCGTCCTACTTCAAAGGTCAACATTTTATTTCGTATGTGTGTGATAGTGATCACCCCTACCGGAAATGATGTTATGACGCCAATTTAATCTATATATCATAGTTATTGTGTCCAGAAATATGAAAACACATTTGATTTATATAATTTACTTTTCTCCATGTCGGTTAGAAAACATAACCTGCTTCGAAAGAACAGATGCGATTAATCAGAAAATGCAAACATTCTGTATGTTATTTTCATTTTCATGTACATTTCCTTTGTGTAATATAAACAATTCGATTTGAATGACAAAATAAATTAATGAAATAAATCACTAAATAAACACAAAATTATTTCATATGATATCAAATAGGAAGCCCTTAATTAATTTTGGGCAACGCTTCCCAAAATTTTTCCTTCCCAAAATCACTTACGTTAACGGCAGGTAGATGCAGGTATTTCCCCGAGACATGCGATTTTTGTGACGTTTTTAATGTTTGCTTAAGGACCATTTGGGATGATATGTAACGTTATACCAGATTATAAATCTAAATTACTGAACAAACAAAATCTGATGATTTTACACTGTTGCTGCTAACTTCATGAATGGGGAATGTTGGAAAACCGGTCCAAAACGTTTAAGCTCTATGCGCATCGACAAAAAAGCATGGTGGCAGAGTCAAATGTTCGGCTAGGTGGGTGTCAAAATTAAATAAAAACAACAAAAACCGGTTGTGGTAATTCCGCCACGAAATCAGTATACCAGCGATAAAAATCATCTGTAGTAACAATTTATCATTGCCTTGCTGCTTTAGTTCAATTGCACCTCTATTTTCAACCCTTATCCCTCTGTCCCTTCTCTCAATTAGAAACATATACAGTGGAACCTCCCAAAACCGAACCTTCTCAAAACCGATCACCTCTGGAAACCGAACATGGATGTCATGTACGGAATGAATTCCTCTTTATTGATAGTAAATAAAACTTCCCAAAACCGATCCCTCCCAATTCCGAATACCGGACCGATTTTGATATCGGAATATATTGTCAAATGTAACTAAAATACACTTCTGAAAACCGGCCTTACCTGAGCGACACCGATAGATTGCATTGAGGTCTAGCTCTGATCAACCGACCGTGAAATACACACATACCTGTACCATAGTTGTTGCATGCCATGTCATTGGACATGTATACCGATGGGAAGGCTATAGGTACACAGTAATTAATTATACCCGAGATGCTGGTGTAATTATTTAATCATGCCTATTGTTTAGATATCTGACGAAGGTCTACCATGTGCACGCGGTTTGTTTACTGAAGGAAAACAAGCAGAGCTAGTAATAAAGAGAAAGTTTCGTATTCAAATCACACGGGTTTTTTTTATTTACATATGTAGTTGTCGGATAACGTCAATTATCTGTATGAAGAAGCCGAAGCCATGTATTGTTTTAGAAAATGGACTATGTCATATAATGACCGGCATCAACTGATCATCGTGTAATTAGACCATATAATTTGATTCTTGACGTAACCGGCCGAAGCGATCGGTCGTATGTACATTTAGGTTGCAGACGAGAACATCCCCAAGAACATTCACCCAACTAACTAATTATATATAACTAAACTACGTTTTATAAGCGGTAACTTCCGATCGATTAAATCCGGATCGTGATGATCGGTATTCGGTTCACTTCTCCACACCGAACCCTCTCTAAACCGGCCGAAATTATAATGCAGTTTACATAGATAGGTAATGGATCAGGCCTAAATGGTCGTCTATTTTTTGTGTTTATATGAAGTGCTTAAGGTCATCATAATTATAGTTAAACGGTCTTTCAACGCTGAACAGATTGACTGAACCAAAAACAATCCCCTTTTGCTCCTATATATTAACATGAATATTCCTCGATATAAACGATTGATAGTATTATGAATATACATTATGTACATATAACTTAAACTAAAAGCTCTATATTGTATATTACCAGAAGAACCAGACAATACAACGATAATACCCTAAATAATTACCCTTCGTTTCGGCCGTTTCGTATTGCACGCCTTAGTGTCCTACGACAAGTGTAGTGTTCCACGAGATGTTAGACATGACGACAGGTAGGTTTGCATCCTCATACTTAATGTGTTTTATACACAACAAGTGGAATAGCCTGTACTTAATAAAACAGCAGATCTCTGTATAACGTACCGTCCGGCAATGAGGATATCGTGATATCTCGAAAATCAAGTTTTAAATTTCGAAAGTTGGCATACCTGACTTATGTTCCAGAAAATATCAATTCAATTTCAAGTTGATATACATTAGTCAAACATCCAATTAGAATAAATGTTCCAGATGACCATTTTCAAAATTAGTTTCAAAATCTTTTTGCCTTTAACATTGCAATTCCGACTAAATAGCTTGTCATTTTTTAACTTTTTACTCGAAATTCCAAAACACATGTATCAGTTGTTCAAAATGTGATAAGCTTAAAGGTACATGCAATGTACCTTATCCAAAACGGCGTTATTTTTTTAGATATTGTTTTCGTTCTATTTTTTTCTTCTTACTATTATTATTACAAGCAAACCGATATTTACGTAATATATAATTCATTTTTCGCAATTTTCAGTCATGTGGACATGACGTACATGTACATAGGAATTATTTTACATGATGAATAATTTGCGTGCCCCTGTGCTTGGGCTGAGGTGACCAATATTACATTTTACGGTCCCGGAATAGCAGTTGAGATGGGTAGTTTTATCTTGTACACACGTTCCTTCCACATATTCATAATTCTAAATATAACTGTCGAAGACAGATATATCTAGATCAAATTATCGATGAAAAGTTACATTATATAAGACCACGATCGAGTGCATTGTGGGTAGCGATAGGCTTAGGACGTCTTTTTGCAGGCAGTAAATGGAATTTTCAAATTATTTACTATTTGCCTTGATGAAATAAATGATTTGTTTTAATGTCCAGGAGACAGGAGTAATCTCGTCTTTCCTTGTCGACACCAAAATAAAACTAACAGGCCTATTCAGGGATACGTCCTTGGCCTACTATAAGATACTGACCGTGTGTCTGATGTAAATCCTCAGATATAATTATATAATATAAATACTGTATTGATTTAGATAAGATAACATGTTTCATAATAATGGACAATTAATTAAAATAATGTTCTAAATTTACAAGCACTAAATTAAGAAAATACAGATAAGTGTTAGAGTAGTATGCAAAATATTTCAATTTAATCTGATAGAGAAAAAAGTTGATTTCTTTTTAATTTGATTTATTTTAATTACTTTGCTATTAATAATTTTATTATTATTAAGATATCTTTTCTAAAAATAAATTCACACCGAAATTATAGAGAAAATAATACAGTTTTCATTTTTAAAAACGTGAATATTAGTAAAATCCTGAAATTCAATACCTCCGGATCTACTATTACAATACACCCAAAATGGCGGCCATTACGATTGCAAATCTTGTGACATCCATCCGATATAGATAGGCCTATTAAACATTAAAAACGTGAGTAAATCATTTACAGTTGTAAGCAGTATTTGTTTTTGAAGTAATGCTCACTAGCTGTAGTCATAAAACTTATTGAAAGGCCAGCTGATTGTTTTCTAGGCTGCCGATCGGCTGCTTGACTTCAGCTTACATGTACGTATACGTAATACACAAACCTGAAAGTGACACCACAAGCCAAGGTGGAAATAGCCCAAGGCTGCTAATTAGGGCCACTGGGGTGTTGGTCAGGGGGTCAGGGAGTGGTCACACTTCTTTTGTTTACTTAATTATCAAGCCACTACCTGGTATTTTGGTAGTTTAGTAGAAGTGTACTGGGGACAAACAGGGCACGGCGTTAGGTCATAGGGGCATGGCGTTAGGTAAAAAGGGCACGGCGCCATGCTAATCGGGGCTGTGGGAAACACTATATAATAATAATAATATTTTGTAGTAATAGCTACATGTTCATGAAGCCCTCACCAGATTTTGTGAATAGTTTGAATAGGCATGTTTGCATGATTTATTAAAAATAAAAATAAAAAAAATTGCCGCCGGTGGTGAGAATCGAAAGATCAGTAGATCTGCACTTTCACACTAAGACATATTCCTGCTTATTTATATATACATGTACAGTGATTTCTTTTATCAGAAGGAGATAACTCTGTTATATTAATCACCTATCTTTAATAGGAAATTGAGGAAATTAATTGGGAAGATGAACTACCAGAATCTGAAGATATTGAACATAACTGGAATAGATTTGCGTCAAAAGTAAAGGAGCTCGAAGACAGATATATACCTGTAAAGAAAGTACATCTAGGTAACCCCAGGAAACCCAAATTCCCACTAAATAAAACAATCATACAGAAAATAAAAATAAAAACTTCCCTAAACAGAAAATTTATCCGAACGAAAGATGAGAATGTAAGGAAAGAGTACAATAGAGTGAGAAACCAAGTTGTTAAGGCAACACGTAAAGCTAGGAAAAACTTTGAAATGAACATTTCAAAAAACAGTAAATCTAATCCTAAAGCAATCTGGCAGTATGTCAACTCAAAAAGTAAGACCAAGGCTGGGATTGGAGATCTATGCAAAGATCCTGCGGATCCAAAATCAGAAAAAACAAACAACAACACGGAAAAGGCTAATATTTTACAGGAGTACTTCAGTAGTGTGTTTACATTAGAACCAGAAGAGGAAATACCATGTATTGAACCAAGAAACATTCAAACACCACTCAACAGTATAGAAATAAATGAAGTTGAAGTTGAAAAGTTGCTGAAAGGTTTAAATCCCGAAAAATCTCCGGGTCCTGATGGTATACACCCTCGGCTAATCAAGGAAACAGCTGACACTGTAAAGATCCCAATCACAAGATTGTTCAGGCAATCATTAAAAAAAGGAAAGCTCCCAAAAGCATGGCGTACGGCAAACATCAGTGCTATAGACAAGAAAGGAAGTGTCTCAATTGCAGGAAATTACAGACCTATAAGCCTCACTTCAATACTATGTAAAACCATGGAAAAGATCATTCGAACACATATTACCAAACACATGTCAGCCAATTCACTTTTCACAAACAAACAGTATGGATTTATGTCAGGACGATCAACAGCATTACAACTCCTTAATGTCCTAGAAGAATGGAAAGAAGCCCTAGACAGAGCTCTGGATATAGAATGTATATACCTAGATTTCCGAAAGGCATTTGACACCGTCCCCCATCACCGTCTGATGAAAAAACTGGAAGCGTATGGAATCAATAAAGAAACCCTCACATGGTTGGAAGACTTCCTAGTAAACAGACAACAACGTGTTATTATCAACGGCGAAACATCCAAGTGGGGCAGAGTGACATCGGGAATACCTCAGGGTTCGGTGTTGGGGCCGCTGCTGTTTGTCATCTATATAAATGATCTGCCTGAGATGATTAAGTCAACTGTTTACTTATTTGCGGACGACACAAATCTATTCCAGATAATTAACTCACAAGAAAGCAAAAAGTCAATACAAGAAGATTTGCTGCAACTCACACATTGGAGTGAGACTTGGCTACTCAAATTCAACGAGGACAAGTGCAAGTCACTACACGTCGGGAAACACACTGGAGGGAACACTGGATATGTGCTTAATAATACAACATTAGAAGAAGTGGAAGAAGAAAAGGACCTTGGGGTCATATTTGATAAAGAGCTTACATTTGACAAACACATTAGCGAAAAAGTACAAAAAGCAACTTCAATTTTCGGTATGATCAGAAGAACATTTAAGTTCCTAGCTTCTAAACTATTTATTCCACTTTACAAATCTTTGGTAAGAACCCATCTGGAATATGCAAGTGTTGTCTGGAGACCATATAAAATGAAACACATTGAACAGTTGGAAGGAGTACAAAGAAAGGCGACTAAACAACTACCGGGAATGGATAACCTATCTTATCCTGAGAGGCTTAAGAAGTTAAAACTCCCAACCCTGAGTTACAGACGTGTACGAGGTGACATGATAGAAACCTACAAGGCAGTTACAGGGAAATACGACAAAGGAGCAACCCAGTTCATAAGGATGTGGTCCGACACATCAGAGAGGTCTAGCACTGGGACAAACTCGCTGAAAATATTCCCCAGCATACTAAAACATTGATCAGGAAGAACTCATTCTCCGTTAGGATTGCTTCAATATGGAATAACCTACCAGACCATGTCGTTACATCTAAGACATTGGACACCTTCAAAAACAGATTGGACAATCACTGGAACGATCAGGAGATCAAATACAATAACTATAAAGAGAATATCAGCTAGGAAGTGACTATAATCATAATAGGTAACTAAATAGTATTACGAGTCCAGCAAAGAGGATCTATAAGGAGCCTGTGCTGGAAAACATCATTAAGAATCATTAAGAATTTAATAGCAAATATTTAATGATGTATGATTTAGTATTTCCAAATAGGAAAACAACTTTTGTAAATGTAATGTGCATGTAGCTGTTGTTTCAACATGAAGAGAAGTGATCACAAATCACAAAGTTTTTTACGATAATCTTTATTTGTTATTTTACTGATTTTTTTTCGAAATGCTCGAACGTCGGTGAAGACACCCCTGAGAGGAAGGAGTTAGATTTCGCCGGAGACGAAGCACAGGCTCGTGTTACGTTGATACGGAGAAAACGACAGTTTTCATTTTATACTTTACCATGGAATATCAAAGTTATATCAAGGATTTATAAGTGAGATCCTTGGATATATGCAGTGACAAATTGTACAATACTATCTATTCTAGATTATATCTTTCGATTGAGCCAACTACGTATGCATCGTAAAATTCTACTAAGTTGCATGAAAAATCACGATAAGTGCATGGTAGGCCTACAGTCGATGTCGGGAACAGGTCCGACGGTTTGATGCATTCAACTCAAGTATAAAAAAATGAATGCTATTTCCGAAACTTTTTGGACTAAAGATAGTCCATGTGAATGTTTAAAGTGAATAGTCGGGCAAAGAAAACCAGTCCAAAAAGCGTTCATTGACCTTCCAAAAGTCCTCACATATCAAAACGACGGTCAAGTTCTGCTTACATTGCCCAGTTCTGACCATTGAAATAATGGAAAAGTTCTAAAAATAACTCTTTAAAAGCGAGGCTCCGTGGAAATGTAACCACGGACATAGCTAGCCGGGAGGACGTTTTAGGATTCCCACAATTAAAATTCATTTCTTCGCATGCAGAGAGATGTTAACGAGAGATTTTATTTTTCTATTTCATAAGAAATTATACTGGACACATTCATACCATTTTCATAAACGTTAGCCTTCCTTGCCCGACTATTCACTTAAGTCTTCAAAGATCGCTTCGTTTTAAAAAAAAAAAAAAAAACACGAAAAAATCACGATAACTGCTCGCGACCCAGTACCGCGGTTTCATCGATTTTCTACGGCGAAAAACCAAAATAGATCTAGATTTTTTACTCACAATGTCAAACATATTCAATTCAAATAATTAATTATATGTTTCAGAAACATGTTAATGATGTTTTTGTGCAATATTTCATGAAATTTATCTACTAAACGAAGCATTGTATCCACAAACGCTATAAGATAGCCTAGAACTACTGTTTCCTTTTTTTGTCAAAGTGACGTTTAAATGATAAAATGTTTCAAGATAAACTTACACTATTATTTTAAACTATGTTATGCCGTATATGAGTGCAAATTGCCACCATAATACCACAAATGAATGTTTATTCCTTCAAAACGCCAGTTTGCAAGGTGGAATCACCCGGGCTCATAAATAAGGACTAAAAAGTGACGTCAAGCCCAATTTTATTTTGTGTGAGGGCATGTTTTGTATGTATGAATGTGATAAGATTCAAAGGGAGATAATTTTAACTTTAATTGTACCCGTTATTCCCCTGGGTCTTCATATAAAAAGAGAATGAAAGTAGACTTGGAACCAAATAGATGTGTTTTTTTTTGTGTGTGTTGTGAAGATAAAGAAGAGTAGACTGAGCTCTCCAACCCAACCTCATGTCCATGACACAGCTGCAATTTGGTACATATGTATAGAAGATCAAAAGGTACATAAAAGGCAAAGCCAAAGAGTCAAATTAAAATTCAGATTCAAAAAACCTTCTGAAGATCCAGATAGAGCCAGAAACCTATATACATTTACCTCGTTTTTAAATCTAATGCCCAAAAAATGATGTTTGCTTTTTCGCGATTTTTTTAACACAAAAAAGCGAAAAAGCCAAAAAATACCACGAAAAAGCGACGGAATGGATTTTCGCTTTTCGTTGTTTTGGCTTTTTCGCTTTTTCGCTTTGCATTTTTCGCTTTTTCGCGTTGGAAAAAGTGCGAAAAAGCGAAAAAGTGAAATAGGATTTTCGCTTTTTCGCGTTTTTTCCAACGCGAAAAAGAGAAAAAGCGAAAATGGCACAAATCAGCCACCATACGTGCGTCAACTTCGCTAGCCAAGGATAATACATTTGGCTATCGAAGTTGATCGTGCGTGTCTGCCTGTACATCCCTCCATCCATCATTCGTTTGTTCGTGAATCGTGTGTTTGGTTGTTTGTCTGTATGACTTAATGTAATGTATCTCAAAGTATGCGCGTGCTGTACGCAGTGTGTGTCCTGCCATTTCGTACCGGAGTAACGTTGAAAATGGGTCATTTTTCAACATTGAGAAATGACCCCGAAAAACCGTTGAAAACTGAACTTTAAGCGCACTTTTTACACCGACCCGTTGAAAATGGACCCCGTTGAAAAGTGACCCCATAAGAACTCGTTTTTACACAACAACACAACACAACACCATGAAACCACACAGCATCAAACAGCACATCAACACACCAACAACACTACACAACACAACACCACACAACAAGACATCACACAACACAACAAAATAACACAACATCACACAACACAACATCTCACACAACATCACATCACACAACACAACAACGCATCACACTAAACACAACATTACACAAAACACAACCACACAACACAAGACAACATTACACAACAACACGACACAACATCTCAACAAAACATCACACAATACAACAACACACAACAATACCACACCACAACACACACAAACACGTAACAACAATACAACAACATCCAACAACAACACAATAACACTCAACAACACAACACAACATCACACAACACAACACAAGAACACATTACCACCTAACAACAACACGCAACAACACAACACGCCTCACAATACAACATAACAACAAAACATCACACAACAACACATAACGCAACACACAACATAACCACAACACACAACCAAGCAACAACAATACAAAACCACCACCAAAAAAACAATAAAATACAATAATATACAACAACACAACACACGACAACATCACACAACACAACATCACACAACATAACACAACACAAAATCACACAGCAAAACATCACACAACAACACATCACACAACACAACGCAAAACACAACCACACCACAACACACAACACAGTAACAATACAACACCACCTAACAACAACAACACAACAATACACAACAACACAACACCCGACAACAACACAACATCACACAACATAAAGCAACAACACATCATAAAAACATCACACGACATCACATTACACAAACACAGAATAACAACACAACACACAACACAACACAGCCACACAGCATACAACAACACACAACACACCAATAACACACAACACAATAACATTACACAATCACACATAACAACACAACACAACACACAACAACACAACACCACATCAAACAACATCACATAACAACACAACAACAACACACAACAAACAACACAACAACAACACACAACAAACAACACAACACAACACAACCATATGCAGAACACAACATAACCGATCCATACGCAGATATGTAATACATGTATTCTTGTATTGCAGGGAATAAATATACATTAACAATTACCGAATACCTGACAAACGTAAAATCGTCAAGATATACAAGACGTCAATTTTACAATCAGTAGTGTGCAAACAACATTCTAGGTTTTCGTTTCTTTTCTTTTTATTGCTTGCAAACGCTACCTCTCCTTGAGGTAGAGTAAAGACTACAACATACAACAAAATACAAATATAATGTACATGCAATTGTAAGCGCGATTAGCTACCACGTGGATGGAAGTTCTAACAGTATAATTCAAATTTGACTAGAATTCTTACAATATATGTTCAACAAGTTATAAGTCAGTTCGCAATGTCACAATCCTATTTATGAAATAGTTACCCTATAATGTCTCCAAAGACACCAGAAACAGATTTCTGTCAAACATGTGTTGTTGTTTTTTCATAAGCCGGAAGTAGGTAGTAGTTCGTAAGAGCGGAGCCGGAGGAACTAAAGAGTTCCGGAAAGTCTGACGGCACACTCCCGGCCCATTGCTGTCATAGCAATATATATAAAGTTCAGAGTTCGAACTATAAAGATTAAGACAATAAAATCAATAATTCAACAGTTCAATAGTTCTAAATTCACATACATCAGCACACTTACCATCCAGGCGAAAGTTTAACGCGAGTGAAAATGAGTGATGTCCATTTCGAATAGCAATCTAACATTCAAGTATCAGCAAGAGCGTGAATTATCTATCCACTTAACGTTTACGAAACACTGAACAAGTAAACAAGTTCTGAAACTGGTCTCACAAATGTCGTTGGGTTGTCTTTCCGGATGATCATGACTTCAACCTTTCTGACTAATCCATCGCTGCTTGGAAATGTCTTTACGACACGCCCAATGGGCCACTGTCTCCGATGGACACACGCGTCCTTCAGCAGAATGACATCGTCGGGTTTCAGGTTATCAGACGCGTGTTGCCACTTCTGTCTAACCTGCAGTTGATCCAGGTACTCACGAGAGAACCTCTTCCAGAAGTCATTGGCAAGAACTTGGACTGCGCACCACTGTGCTTTGTACATGTCTTTCAAAGTCAAGTCACCGAAAGGCTCGTGAGGGGTGCCGACCTTTAGGGTAAGCAATGCGGATGGGGTAAGAATACTGGGATGTTCCGGGTCCGACGACACTTGGGCGATAGGTCTGCTGTTGATTATGGCTGCTACCTCGTACATCAGAGTCGACAGAACATCATGGGTGAGGCACTTGTTCTTCGGTTGGAGAAGCATAGAATCGAGGATACGTCTGGCCATCCCGATCATGCGTTCCCAGACTCCTCCCATATGAGAAGAATGGGGGGAGTTGAAGACCCATGTGACTCCGGTCTGATAGAGGTGTTCCTTGATAACGCCATCCTCAACGTTGAAAGCATCGATTTTCAGGTGGTCTGTTGAACCGACGAAGTTGGTTCCGCGGTCGGAATGGAACTGGCACACATCTCCGCGAGTGGAGGTAAATCTGCGCAGTGCGTTGATGAAAGAACTCGAGCTCATGTCCTCCAAGATTTCAATGTGGACTGCTCTTGTAGATAGGCAAGTAAATAAGGCTGCCCAGCGCTTGGAGTTAGCGGCACCTCCTCTTGTGCGTCTAGTTATCACATGCCAGGGTCCAAAGACATCTACACCAACGTAGGTGAATGGCGCAGATGGTGTTATGCGACTAACCGGCAGGTCCGCCATCTTCTGAGTACCCATGGTTCCTCTGAGCTTACGGCAGGTAACGCATACGCGGATGCACGAGGAGACCAGTCCCTTTCCTCCTACAATCCAATAACCGGAGGACCTAACGGCGCCCTCGGTAAGATGTCTGCCCTGATGTTGTACCTTTTGATGACAGTGGCGTACGATGAGAAGACCGACATGGCACCCTTTAGGGATGATGAGTGGATTGGGTTCGACTAACGCGGTCGACTCGGTGATTTTGTTCAACCGGCCTCCAACGCGAAGGAGTCCATCTTCGTCAAGATACGGAGTCAAGGTGAGTATAGGGCTATCGCGAGGAAGAGAATTTCCTGCTTGAAGGCGTTTGATCTCCTTGGAGAAGTGGTTTCTTTGGACATGGATAAGAATGAGTCGTTTCGCCTCTTCCTTAAAGTTCGATTCTTTGTGCTTAGAGCACTGGTGCCAGCCATTGCACGATTTGCGGGGTTGCTTGAATGATCTGGCAAGGTGAATGAGGTAGGAGAAACTTCTGAGAAGTGAATCCCATTCTGAGTATTTCTCGAAGAGAGAAGTAAGGTTAAACGGTTGATTGAGTGTTACAGAACCTTTAGCCACTTGTATCTCCGGTCGGACATCTTTATCAGACTCGGGGTTGACGAGCGGGAATGTTTCCTTTTCATCGGTAGTGATCTCATCGGAGTTCTGGTGAAGAAATTTTGGGCCGTTCAACCAAAGGCTCTTTGACAGCTTGTAAGCCGGGATTGAACGAGTTCCATCGTCCGCTGGGTTGACATTCGTGTTGACATATGTCCACTGCTCCGGTTCAGTAGAGCTTCTTATCTTCTGGACGCGGTTTGCCACATACACATAAAATCTCCTTGTCGAATTACAGATGTAGCCAAGGACTATCTGGCTATCAGTGTACATCCTCACCTTGTCGAAGTCAATACCAAGGTTCGCAATAACGGTGTTCTTCAGTTGTGTGGCAAGTACCGCTGCGCACAGTTCGAGACGGGGAATCGTTTGTCCTCCAGATGGTGCAAGATTGGCCTTTCCAAGCAAGAAAGAAACTTCGATTTTTCCATCCTGAGTGAAGCTACGCATAAAGGCTGCGGCTGCGACAGCTTCTGACGACGCATCGGAGAATACATGTAGCTCCTTTGTCAACGTTCCCGTGACACCAGTTCCGTAGCATCGAGGAATGTTCAAGGCCTCAAGGTCCTTTAAGGAAGACCTCCATTGTAGCCATTCCTTCTCCAGGTTCGAAGGTAAAGGGTCGTCCCAGGAAATGGTGAGATCCATTATGTGCCTGAAGAACATCTTGCCTTTGATCGTGATAGGCGCCAGTAGACCGAGTGGGTCATAAAGACCTCCAATAGACGACAGAACTCCTCTTTTGGTAAATGGCTTCTCTTCGTCTGACACCTTGCATGTGAATGAATCCAAGGTGACGTTCCAGAAGATGCCCAGGCTACGTTGAAGTGGGGCATTATCAGTCAGAGAGCTAAGGTCCTTAAGGTTCTCAGCGAGGTCTTCAGATGGGAAAGACTTCATCAATTCGGGGCTGTTCGAAGAGATTTTGTGTAGACGTAAACGTCCTCCTTCCCATAAGGCTTTCTGGGTCCTCTTTAGGATATCAGTTGCAGATTTCGCATCTGGCAAAGACAAAAGACCGTCGTCTACGTAAAAGTTTTCGCGAACAAAGTCCGAGACATCTTCCCCGTGTTCTTTCTTTACGGAATCAGCCGCCTTGCGTAGACCGTAGGTTGCAATAGCTGGTGATGGGGAGTTTCCGAAAGTGTGGACTTTCATGCGGTACTCGACTATGTCCTCATCGAGGTCGTTATCCTTGTGCCACAAGAATCTGAGTAAGTCCCTGTCATCTTCTTTCACGTAGAAGCAATGGAACATTTGCTGAATGTCGGCCATAAATGCAATGGGTTCCCTGCGGAATCTCATGAGGATAGCAAGAAGGCTGTTCGCAAGGTCGGGTCCTTTCAGAAGCGAGTCATTTAAGGAGACGCCTTGGTATTTGGCTGAAGAATCGAAGACAACCCGAAGAGAATCTGGTTTCTTGGCGTGGTATATGCCAAAGATTGGCAGGTACCATCTTTCTTTGGTAGGATTTGTGTTTGGCGCCAGTTCCGCGTGTCCCTTTTCCAGTATTTTGGCCATGAACTGTACGAAGTGATCTTTCTTTCTGGTGTTCTTTCTAAGGCTGGCGGTTAAGGACTTCGCTCTCTTCATGGCTTCGTTACGATTATTTGGAAGAGCTTGGTGCTGAGGTCGTAAGGGAAGTGGAGCCTCCCAGTGTCCATTTTCGTTCTTCGTCATTTCTTTGTCCATGATATTGAGGAATTGATGGTCCTCTATCGATAGTCCTCTTGAATCATCTTCAATAGTCCTCTCAAAAAGGCAGTTTTCTAACTGGGCTGTTTCCTTCGCTTTGAAGAAGTTGGAACATGGTTTGAAGACAGACGCACGACCGTTGACGAGTAATCTGGTTTTGTTGACGTTAATTACATTTGACCCATGCGTTTCTCCCCCACATGGTTGTCCGATAAGTATCCAACCCAGGCCTAACTTCTGTGCAAATGGGGTGTTCTTGGGGCCTAAGCGTTGATCCAGCACCCGGTGGGCGTCGATCATATCCCTGCCAATAAGAATTGAGATAGGCACATCATCGTGGAGGCATGGAATCTGGCTTGCTATGTCGAGTAAGTGGCTGTAGTGCTCGGCAATATCCGGGATAGGGATTTCTTCTTTGTTGTTGGGTATATCGTTACATTCGATGAGGGAGGGGAGATCCATTTTGGTGTGGCCGTCCACAGATTCGGCCACGTAGCCTCCAGCTCTTCTTCCGGACATTGTGAACGCTCCTGCGCATGACGATAGGGTATACTCGATCTCGGTTCCTTTCTCGCAGAAACAGTCAAAGAACTCTGAAGTGGCGAGAGTCTTATTGCTCTGGTCATCAACTATTGCATAGAAGTATTTGGAGTCTTCAGGTGACGTACGATGGTAAACCTTTATAAGCACTATTTTTGCGCAAGATCTTCCGGAGAATTCTTCACAGTTCACAGTGGTACAATTAGTATGGACTTCCGTAGGACTGGTAGGTTTGGCAGCTGTAGTGGATATGCTGGCAGACATGGCCTCTGTACAATGCAGGGCCGTACAGTGTCTCTTGCTCTGGCACTTCTGACAGGTTACTGATGACTCCGTGCAGTCCTTAGCAATATGTGAGTTAACAGCGCAACATCTGAAGCATATGCCTTTCGTCTTCATAAACTTCTTCCGCTCTTCTATGGGTTTCTTCTGAAAAGCTTTACAGTCGTTAAGGCTATGTGATGTATTGTGAAGAGGACAGAGTACTTCTGCCTTTTGACTGACCTCTGTCTTGTGAACCGTGATGGTTTTCGACTGGTAGGATGTTGGGGGGTTCTTTTTCTTCTCTGGAATAACTGTGGTCTTGTTTTCTGGCTTCATTGAATAATCAAAGCTCGGGTCATTAGCTCTGAAGGCTTGATCGCAAATATAGTCAACAAATGTGGAAAACGGGGGGTATAACACACCTTTCTGCTTCTTATACTTGCTGGCATGTGCTGTCCATTTGTTCTGTAAATAGGTGGGCAGTTTTGCGACGATGGGATTAACTCCAGCTGAAGAGTCATAAAATGCCATGAGGCTCCTATAACTATCCTGTTCCTTGATAGACTGGATCTCTCCCAGGAGGTCCGCTAGTTCGTACAGTCGCTTCGAGTCATTACTTGCTATTTTAGGCATAGCAACGAGTTTCTGCCTGAGGGATAGTTCAACGAGTTCAGGGGCTCCATAACGCTGTTCCAGTCTAGACCATATCTTGGTCAGTGCAAGGTTTGGGTTCGTAGCATTGGCTATACGCAGGCTCTCTGCATGACGTCGTGAATCAGCTCCTAGGTATTTTACTAAGAGGTCGATTTCTTCATCGGCACTAAGGTTCATGTCCTCTGTTATATTTTTAAAGGAGGCCTTCCAGGTTAGGTAGGTTTCTGCTTTGTCATTAAAGCTGGATAGTCGGTGTAACAGAAGATCCTTTTTCATCAAAAACCTGCTGATATCTTTCAGAGTGTTATCTCCGAGCGGTGTCCCATTAACTGGATTACAGTACTCCTGGTACTTTGATGCAGGTGTATGAGGCTCTATAGGATCATTGGAGTTGGGTCCCTTGTCGTTCCTATATACACTACGCTGGTGGTTTTGTTGGGTTTCATTTGGGGTGTCATGATCAGCAAACATATCTGGGGGAGGGATATAACAAGGCGTAAACTCTGGGGCCTGAGGTCGTAGACTTGGTATAGAACGTTCATTGTGAGGAAAGTCATTCAACGAACTTACAGTGGGTACTAGCTTATTTCTGAGGTTTGGATTAGGACGAGGGGTCTGAACATAGTGAAGTGGTGTAGGATTTAACGGCATGTGGTTGTCGAGAAATTGTTCAACTTTATGGTGCGATGAAAGCTCTTCTGAAGGAACGTCAATGCTTGGTGAGGACTGGTTTTCCTGAAAATATTCATCCATTACTCTTAGCTCGGCGGCGGCCTCTGTGTATTCTCTTTCTGTTTTAATTATTTTGAGTTGGGCATGTTTCTCGGCTGCTTCTCTTTCTATTAGGGCCTCTTTCTCGGCGAACTCGAGTCTGACCTTTGCGGCTTCAGCTTTCACCTTTGTACGAAGGTATGTGGAGCTTACGTCTGATCGGTTTGATATCTGTGATCTATGTGATCTGTGTGTTCTTTGAGTGGATTTGTGCGATGAACATATAGATTCTTTATCATTTCGTTGTAGGGGTGTTTCGGGGCATTTCTTTTGTAGGGGTTTGTCCAAATAGGGTTTCAATGACGATTTCTCTTGCAGGATTAACTCCTTTCTGGCTCTCATTGTTTCAAATATATACCTATAGGCACTAAGTTCGCGATAGCTTTCTTCTGTACGAGTTCTTTTCAGGAAGTGCATGAGCTCTGTGGAGAGGGTTTCATATTCTGTAAAACTTTCTTGGATTTTTTCAACGGAGGAAGTGGTGTCGTTGAGAAGGGTGTCGAGGGTACTCCTCATTACCAGAAGGCGTGATATATATCTTTCGAACCTAGTTTTGTATAACTCCTTACCTTCAGTGGTAAGATTTCTGACTCTGGTTTCCGTATTTTCTGTCATCTTTCTGTTTTGTCCTGTTCTGCTGTCTGGGGATTCTGTAGGTCTTTACTGTGCAAACAACATTCTAGGTTTTCGTTTCTTTTCTTTTTATTGCTTGCAAACGCTACCTCTCCTTGAGGTAGAGTAAAGACTACAACATACAACAAAATACAAATATAATGTACATGTAATTGTAAGCGCGATTAGCTACCACGTGGATGGAAGTTCTAACAGTATAATTCAAATTTGACTAGAATTCTTACAATATATGTTCAACAAGTTATAAGTCAGTTCGCAATGTCACAATCCTATTTATGAAATAGTTACCCTATAATGTCTCCAAAGACACCAGAAACAGATTTCTGTCAAACATGTGTTGTTGTTTTTTCATAAGCCGGAAGTAGGTAGTAGTTCGTAAGAGCGGAGCCGGAGGAACTAAAGAGTTCCGGAAAGTCTGACGGCACACAAGTACAAAAGGCTGACATATTAATAAACTGTCTATTGAGAGGTAAACAAAATGCCAGCCACCTAAAGTTGTTATAGTGGAATCATTGTCAACATACACGACATTTTGTCAAATATATCAAATTGAACACGAACATCGCTGGTACCGCATCACATTCGCGATATCCACGTTGTATATCATGTAGCATACACGTGGCTAGCATTTTGTTTACCTCTCAACTACACGTGGCTTTTAAAAAAACGGAAGCGATGGTGATGGTGATTTGCTGCCGTTTACTAAACTAAATGTGTAGTCGGCGGCCATAACAAATGTGTGAAATAAAAGGGTCCAGAAGTATTTCATTATGCAGAGTTGTTTAATTTCACAAATGAGATATAATATGAGGGCAGTGGGGTACATATACCAATGTTTTCCCGGCATTGTATGGACGATGTATTTGAAATTTGCCGCTGACGAAGCGTAGGCCAAATCTTTCATACGATTTCACGTTTTTAAGAGGTACACACTGTATCGCGAGCTGACTATATATTAGGCAAAAAATCACTCTAAAAGCGCACTAAGACGCGCAGTGTTGCGTGTTAATAACTACATAAAAACAAAATTAGTTTTAAGTGGTGTCTTCATTTCACATTAATTACACAAAAAGTTGAGATTTCATTTCATTTCATTTCAATACATATGTATGTTTCACACGACAGGCAGCGATCCATTCAGTTGATTTTATTGCATCGGTTCCATTAAAATATAATTTGAAAACAAAACTTAAAAACTTAAAAATCTTGTAAGTGATAACATTAACTAAACCACAAGTATGTGCGCTGTCTAGAAAGTTTATGCGTTGAAGTCCAGATGTGTAGAACTTTGTACGATAGTCCCTTCATCTTCGACTACTTGAGATTTTACTGTATCTTTACATGTACAGTAGGCAAAAAATATGCCATTTTATTTATGTGTTATTTATGTGCATATCAATTTCATCGTAATGCGTTCTTACTTTCAACTTTTTCAGCGCTGTTTGTTCGTCCATGTGTGCAAATTGTGAACATCATATCATGCGTATCTGCCTGTCCTTCCATCTGTTCGTCAGTCTATCCATTAATTCATGTTTTCGTGTTTGTTTTTTTGTTCGTTTGCTCTTTTCGTTCGATAGTTATTGTTTTTCTTCTTCTTTCGGGCTCTCGTTTGTTCATTACAGATAGTTCGATTTTATACGAAGAAAAAAATATTATAGGAATCGTCTGATCGGTAACATGATTATTTGCTGGATGGAAATCCCGAGTTTTGATCGCGATAAAATCTAGTTATCATTTTTTTTATATTTCATATACCAGTCACAGTATTTAATTCGAAGAGAGCAATATCGATATGCTGGCTAAGATCACGAGTTGATCTTAAACCTCCCAATAACCACTATCCTCGTCATTCTAGTCTTTTCCGATTACCCAATCATATGATATCATTTAAAGTACAGAGAGCATGCATTGATATTTACATAGTGAACAAGCATGCTAAGTGTTACCTCTCAAGGGAGATTTTACTTCCGGTTACACAAGAGTATACACCGTGTGTTACGATACTTCAACCGTCACGTATTATGTGTATCGAGAAGTAAACCGTGTGTAAAGTTTATAGTGATGTTGATTAAATCTCTGTGGGATATATTATTTAATTGCATTAATCGAAAGGAGTCTCAATAAACGATTAATTTTGCCGGAAGAATGCCTGTGAAGTTTAAACAAAAACTGTACAACGTTCGGCGAAGTTAACACCCTTACATGATGTAATCGTGAGCTATGGATATGTTTGAGGGTAATGGCGATGTCGATGAGAAAATTCCTTTCGTCGGGAGGAGGAGAGAGGTGGAGGAGATCAAAGCCTGGCTCCGTGTCGGACGACATCGTCTTGTACAAATCTACGGACCGCCATTCACGGGCAAGCAAAGACTTGCTAAACAGGTGAGTGATACACGTTTTAGGAAGAGTTTGCTTTTTGTTGTGAAGGTTTAAAAACTTTATAATATATGTATGTGGTGTGTCGCGATAACTACAATTCATTCTAATAAACATAAAGTTACCCTGCAATCAGATATATCCTCGCTAAACATAATACATTGATGGTTATAGATAGATATCGCAATCTAGTATTGACGAATGTACCATTTATGATATCTACATATGTATTAAAAGTGTGTATCCAGGTAAGGTGACGGAAACAGAGTGAAGCATGCAGTGCAGAATAACACAGGTCTACATTATTTACATTCTCAAATTCTTTATGCATGGTAAATTTATAATTCTGTTCGTTTCACCAATGCCAGTTGATTCTCATGCCTATTGTTGATACATCTGTGTTAGTTACTATATTGAATGTCCCAGGTCAAAACCAAACTACCATAGCTTGTACTTAACACGTAGTACCACGTGGTGTAGCGGCGCTGATCAGAGTTCGAACTACACCATTCTTGTTCCCAAAGCACCAATGACAAATGTTTATTCAAGGAAGTTAATGATCAACCATGGATACTTATCAAAATACTAAATATATGTCTACAGAAGATCTTTCGTTTAGAGTGGAAAATGCCTAGGGTTATTCTTTCACATCAGATATTCAATATCACCAGTTTCACATTTACACTATCTGTCATCAAGTCAACAAGTCTGCTAACTCGAAGCTTTTTATGTGCGTTGATCCCCTGTTATCTGGGTACACTGGGGAATTATACGACCCTTTAAGCCACTTCCTGTCTTCACGAGCTTCCCCCTCACTTTAAAAGGTAATGTCACCACTGGATCATTAACTAGCTGTCACGACTATCGCTGGTACATCGATTTCTACTTATGTGATATACTGCCGAGGTTTTCGTTGAAGCGTTATTCATCATGAACGTATATATACCTTTGTCCCCAATAAATAAGTGTCACTTTACGTCTATCCCACCTATACACAAGTTGTCGCAAATGTATATCCACCAGGATACGAAAGTTGTTTTATGAGTACAGTATTACATATTCGATGTTTTATTACGTTTTTTCTCTTTAAACATTCTTCTTTCAAACACTTCAGCTCACTGTTGATAATTCAGTGTTAAAGATTAACAAAGACAAGCCGCTATCTGGCACTCTATGCGATATTTACATCTATGAACAACTGTATCTTAATATTACAAAAAAATATCTTTGGCTAGTGAAAACAACGACTGTTGTCTGGATTTCTCTCAAAAATAATGTATACTCATTTTACAAGATATCCAAGGAATCTTTTTTCGGATTCGTAAATCTATTCATAAATGGTTTTCATTACCTACTGTCTTAAGTTTTTAATAAAACGCATGGGTAGGTATAAAAAAAATGTCTAAATGTTATGTGAACATATTCGCTATACAAATTATGTAACAGCTAGCTTTTACTGCAATATACTGTAAAAGACACGGCTCATTAATGTATCAACAACATGTGCATATTGAGATACATGTACATAGCGATCATATTCACGACTCTTTATCTGACGCAAGGGCATATCACGGTTAATTATAGTGATAAGTACAACATACACCATAGGATGGTACACAATCCTCGTGCTTTATGTGGGGTTTATCACTTGCTTAGTGTATGGGATGTACTGCTGCATCATATTACGTCTCAAACGAACGCCCATATCATGATATATGTAGGCGACATTCACAGGTAGGAAAGCACGGAATAAAATAATATATGCAGAGTTTACAACATCACATCTAGGACACATTGGTTTAACGTACATTTGCTGTTCATGTAATTTGTAAAACAAACGTAGCTATGAACTACTAGTCGACTTTCTACAATAACAAATGACTCCCACAAACCGAAATGCAATGATTGTACCATAGGAAACATAAACACATTGTATACAGCTATTCCCATTATCAATACGGGTAACAATGACATGCCATTCGCAAAGAGCATTCCCGGATTCTGAGGGTTCATATCTGTTTAATAAAAAGTGTTAACTGTACTTCATTTTAGGTTAAAGTCATTCAAGGTAATATGCACTGACTGCTCCATACAGTTTGAAGAAACACGACTAATTATGGGACTGTTACGTATATAGCTCATGGAGTTAGATAGTATGTTTGGAAATAAAGTTCAAAGTTTATTACCACTACCACTTTGACTTAAGTCATGGTTCATACTTTTAACTAAACTGCTGTTAAATATAGCCTCATGTAAAACCATCGTAGGTTGAAGGGAGAAAAAGTCAAGGGAAAGTATTGTATTTAGAGTTTCAAACACAACCCGTTCCTCTTAGGTTGCAATCTGTCTAAAATTGACGATATAGTTAATTTTTTATTTTCAATTTTTGTCAATATTTTAGGTGATATCTTCTTCCTTACAGTTCACATTGCCAATAATGAACATATGTTTTAATTTGCAGATACTGAAAGAAATACATCCAGAATGTAGATACAGGCAAATACCTTTGAAGTGCATTGAAATATTGGGCGAGTTCACGAGGAATTGGAACGAATGGCTAGAAGAATTTCTGAGTGCTTTGGGTATTCAAAGTGACGATGATGATGATATCGAACACGGTATAGTAAAACATGTCAAACAGATAGTGACCAAAAACAAATCACTTCGCCTCCTGTTTTTGTTCACAAAGATAGATACCATTTTATCTAAACCCGATCAGCAGGACCAATTCGTTAGATTTTTGTAAAAATCTCATCCGGTATTCAGCAAAAATCTTCTTCTTGGTAACGAGCCAAAAGCGGGTAGTTTTGCCGTCTTCCATATCAGCGCGTGCCACCTTCCTAACCGGGGTATCAGAAACCGAAGGGTGTGTGTTATTTGAAAGTGTAGCGAAACATCACATTCATGGCTCGATGGAACGTGTCTCGGATATTGTTCGCGGGTGTTGGTATCTCCCAGGGTTAGTTAAAGAAGCCGCTATGTTATTGGACCATCCTAATCACGTGGTTAATATTGATGATCTTGTTAAGATCGTTCAGAGTCCAGGATCACTCATGAGAATATTATCCTTTCAAAAGCAAAAGCTTCAACGATTCTTTGAACGAATGTCAGACAGCGCAAAGAAAGGGGCTATGTTGCTAACATTATTCAAGGGATCGTTTTCTAAATCAGCAGCAACGGAAGTCCTTTCGGCGACAGAAAATAAAACAGAAAGTGATGGTGTTTCACTAGTCGAAATGTGCGACCACTCTTTAGTGTCAAGATGCAGCAGTGGCTCTGATAGGTACACAGTGCCAACCTTTCTCCGTGAGTTCCTCGCTGAGAAAATACAGAATATTGCTGACTTTGATCCAGGCCGATTGCAGTTTACGAAGTTCTTCTGCCGAACATTACAGAACGTTGATGAGAAGGTGTATACACACGGTCGTGAAAGGGTTATTGGTCATCTTCATGGCGACTTTGAAAATATTCGCGAGTTAATGCAGCAGACCATGCATTGTACAGAAGACATGTTTCCTCTGCTGATACAGGTATGACACAAGTGTATGCCACATGCATACAGACATTACAATTACTTTGCTGGGACTAACACGGGCTATGTTCTAAAACATGTTGCTGCTTTTGATCAGATAATAGTTCTGATACTATAACAGTGATTTGTATGTGACGTTATATTAAATGCTTATTAGGTTATGACTACATTGCTATGCATAGCATTACATAGCAATGACTAGAACTAAAATGGACTATATGTTATATAACATTTGGATAATTTACTTTGATCAAATACTAGGATGACGTTAGATGAAATGCTTTTCAGATTATGACTATATACTCACTGCTTTTTTATTCAGACTGTCGTATCGGCAGAAGAACTGTTTACGACCTGTTTTCCCAACCAGGAGGTGAAGACCTTTTATGACAGCCTGATGAAGGCAGCTTCAGTATATGGCACTGACAAGGATAGAGCACTCATCCAATGGCTCATAGCACAGAATAGCAATCCTTATGTAAAAGGTTATGACATCTAGATTATGAATATATCTTCTCGTGTCGTTTTGTACTGTATTACTTCATGTGGGTGAACTACGATTTACCTTCCGGTGAGAATGTGTGAGAGTGACGTCTTATTTTGACGTGATAGTTGGTGGGACTGATCGACTTTACCTTTATGCCAATTTGGTATCTCGTAAAACCCTCTTATTGTCAGTCTATTTTGATGTGATAGCATATGAAATAAGAATTTAAATGATTTTATTTTTGGTTCAAAAAATACTCTTAAATGATGTGATAACTTATTATTGATTTCGATTTCTTTTGAAAATATTTCATCAGGTGCCTCACAACAGGTTGATGTATTAGAACTATGCCAGGCCGCTCACAATGTGTTAGAGACTGGCGGACCCTCCTACCACTTAGCGGCCATAAAAGGACTGATGGGGCAAACACACAATAGACGGGGAAACTCTAAACACGCAAAAAGGTCAGAATGCTGGCATCCATATCATTTAATGACAATCATAATCTATATAATAAAATCTGCCTTATCCACAACGATAAGATTATAGTTGTATGTTATAAGTAATTTATGATACAGAATCATTTAATTTAGTAAAGAATAAAGTATATTATGTATGACTTTAGAACCACGTTGGAATTGGACTTTGAACATAGACTATTGAATGAGTTGGTCAAAAAGTTAATATTGAATATCATCAAAACGTTGTGTATTGCTGCAAAAGTGTGCGGGAAATTATAACTTTAAAAAGGTAAATGCATTTTTTTGCAACGCAAAACTCCGTCCGTGCGTGTGTTATACCGATTGCTGTAAGCTTGCAAATATGTAATCAAAAGATTTAGAGCTTAATTAAGGTAACTAACATTGACTCAGCTTAACATTATACACCGTTTCAGGCTGCTGTTGGAGGCTCTTCACATGCTGTCTAGCTTGGAACGTTCAATGACGACCATCCGAAGGGAGGTAACTCTACTCTCCCATCTGGCTATCTCCGAAGTGGTTCTAGGTAAGATTTGATATATTTTGTTCAATAATTATTCTATCTAAACAGCGGTGTTAATTTTCCTGGCTAAATCATTTTCTCTGATTACAACATCTTTGTGGAAACAGTAAAGTCCCTTAAATGTGTTATTTACATTCAGGTAACCATAGCGACTCAGAACTTACCGTTGACCGAGGAATGCTGGTAGCCAACCGTAATACCCCCTATCACCCTGCGATCGCCGTCATGCTGAACACGATGGGCCTTATCTGGGAGAACTGTACGTATGCAAAGCAATTATATTTAAATAAATTAAACGCAGTTGTCTCCCTTTACCTATGACTATAAGTTTTTCAGACTATCTGATAAAACAGATGGTAAATACGCCTTGGATCGCAAAAAAAATGAGATAAATATTAAAAATCACAATCACTCCTGCTAGTGTGCAGACTCTGGACATATGTCTTGCTGTTTTTACACTAGGCAGTCTATAAAAGAACTTCCTAGGCAATTTATAGAACAGTTCTTCTCAGATGGTATGTAGTCCATATACTTAACAAATATTGTTACTATCCGTAACGGCGGATATTATACACAGGGATATAAATTCATGACATCGTCATATTTTCAATATCAGAACAACGGAGGCTGTTCTGATGATCAAGGACAGGGTCAGAATGGTTATAACCTCTCATACTCAGCGATAACATACGTGTTGTAAAGAGATTTTATGTACACAGTGAATTTCAAAGACCGAATGCAAAGGAAAATGACTCCTGGCATTTAATTTATTCATTTACTGATATTGACATAATATAATGATTGAATGGACATCATTTTATTATTTGAGGCCAATTACTTATGAATTTCTCCTCTGCCAAGTGACATGAATAACTGTATTGCGAAATTCTCACTGACGAGCTTTTAAATATGCATAGTCTAGAGAGATGTTGAACGTAGACGTTGAGAGTCAAGTATTCTCCATATAACAGGAGATTTGACAGCTAGCCTAGCATTAAGCTTCGACACAACACCCCTGTAAATGACCCCAAAGGTATGGTTTGCACTTATCATATATTTTATAACGTTCCTGGGTGTTTTGAATCATTATCCGAGAAGTCTCTCAATAACCTCAAGTCACCTGAACTATGCTGCGAGGTTGATATGTCATAAAACGTCATATTCCAGACAAATCATGTCTCTGTTAACGACAGCTTGCTTTCCGTGTATTTCGCCATTTGTTATGGTTGGATTTCGCGGATTCCACTCGCGCTATGTAACAAGCGTTTTGATTGGCTTGAACTCGTCGGGTGATCATCAGCGCAGGCGATAAAAGGAGTGAAATCGGATGGGAAGGAGAAATTATTTGGGCTTCCAAACGAATGGTCGCCTCTTCTGGCCATAAACTTTGGAAAGCATTGAGTCATCTCGCAACCACTGATCTAATATATAGTGGCTCAGGATGTTCGAGATCTTCTCCGTAAAGGGAACTAAACGCTCCAAGGGGAATAACTCTTATAGAGTTAAGTTACAAATTTCTAAGAATATGCGTGTTGTCCGATGGTCCGAAGTATAGATGGAAGCACCTCTGTCTGTGGAAATGCTCAATATTCTAATAATGTATACAGAATCTAGATAATTAATTTAGTGTAAAAGGTTTGTATAACCTCTGTAAATCTCAATGTATCCAGTAACTGTACTTTGATGATTTGTGATTATAATAAATCATAAGTTGATTTGTATTCATGACTTTGTTCTTTTATGGACTAGTGCTAGGCTGGAACCGAAACCTTGTATATTACTTTTACTTGGCGATTGCTGAAATACGCAACACGACGGGAAAAAAAAGTTACATTGTCCACAACAAAACTGTTTCAGATACTGTTTTAGTTATGCAGGTTGATATTTTAATAGATCCAGGTAAGTTTAAATACGTCTTACACGTGTTTTACACAAATAGTCGTCATCAGGAACACTACTACATATTCCAGTTGTATTGAACGACAAAACCACGAGATCCGTATCATACAAGTACACGTACCCATGTTTTAAAGAAATAAAGATTTCACAAACAGGTTTTTGTTTCTTGAAATATGATATTGTTATATGTGAACGTGAACATCACTTAATATCTATTTTAGCTGGGAGGAGCCAATTGTACGCCATGCGGTATTACAAATGGTCACTGTCTGAGAGACGGAGGCATTCCTACTTCAGAGAGGAGAACCTTGTACCAGCTCTCCTAAACGTGTCTCTACAGCTCGTACGGACTGGCAAATGCTGTAGGTATTTACGTTCTTAACGACAATCGATGTGTTATTGCAAAAATTTCCAATAAGCATTGTAATGTCGTATTTGGACGAAACTGGTCATATTTGAGTTGTTTTCTTGGTACAGGTGCAGCACTTGATACGCTCCAGGAAGCCCTCGATATCCGTAAAGAATTCGGCTGGGTGAATCACTTCACGGCAGTCACTCTCTATTACATCGGTGTAGTCCAAATGCAAATGTGAGAACAGTAAAGTATTGCATGTACGCATGTAGGTTTGGCTATGTAGATCTTACTAACAGTCGCATTAAATCGTAAAGAATTCAAATAATTATTGTTAATCATAAAATCTACATATTGTATCAAAAGATACCATTTGGACGAATAGTAGTTTTGGCTAACCAAGAATGACAGATCCAACTTTTATAGCTATCGGTTTAGTCTATATTTACAGTTTAAGTTTAATTCTGGTGTAATTATTGATAATGTAATCTAGCAAATTGAATTGTCTTGTATTTGTACCGCATGACTAAAATCTTAATCCGCTATTTTTTCAGGGGTAACTATCCTGTTGCACTGGAATATAACAACAAAGCTTTTAATATGCTTGAGCTCTGTACACCTGAACATGCCGTAAACATGAAAGTTATCGATGCAATAGCGCACTGCTACTTAGCCATGGGAGACAAGCCTAATGCCAGGAAGTCATTCCAACGCGCCATGGAGAAATACCAGAATGGCAAAACAGATGACGCAGTGAATAAGATTTGTGTACTACGTCATAATTTGTTGTTGGGTAATACTAGTCAAAGACAGAATGCGTTTTCGTATCTACAGAATGAACTGCTGAAAACATCGGACACCAAATTAAATACCGAAGGACAAATTTCGGATTGCAGACGTGTGTTTTCATCATTCAAGGACCAAAGTTGGAATGAATATGCACGTTTATTATTGAGAACTTATTGTTCTTTATGTAAAAATATGTATCGCGTATTTCCCAATTCCGACGGTGTCCAAATACAAACTAATATGGTCTACGGAAACGTGCAATCTCCTCGCCAACCAAGTGAGTCTTGTGATACAGACACTACCGAGACGGACCGAGGGGGAGTAGAGCCCATGTTACAGTCCTCTTCAAAATTAGACAATGGGCAGGGAAAATCTATAATTGATGAAAATATAATTTAAACGGAATCGTTAGACTCGGGAAAATACAGCCCTGTCGAATCTGTCTGATATAAATGACTATGAAAACAGAGAAAGAAAATGCTCTCATTAAAAACATGTTTTTTATGCATCATGATGACACAATTTGTTATAAAGAATAATCTTCCTTACATTTCTTTCACATCAGCCAGCATGTCTGTGCTCTAAGTTAAATTAAGTTGTGTGCCAAGCTTAATCGCAAACGTTCTAAAGGTTGTGTAAGCATTTATATCCAATATTGGTACATGCACTTAGTGTAAATGTCTATGACAACAACATAAACCTGTATAGGTATTTATAAACTTTACTCATATATTTGACGATGGTGATAATAAAACATGCAGGAAACTTTTACATCGACACATTAAGAAATAATTGACAAATTATCTTATCAAGTATAAGAAAAAAATTGTTTTGAGGCCATAAACCGATCATGGTATGTGATAAACAACAATATCCTTGTAAATTATAATATACATAACATTATTATTTATTTCAAGGTAAAATAATTGCTGCACATTCATATATGAAAAATAAATGATTTCAATTTCCATATTACCCGGCCCTACCTCGGTAAAGAATACAGACGTCGGTATTGTCTTTGATCAATTGCACCTGACAATATTCTCCTTAAATAACAAACATGGTGATTGTGAATTGTGTGTAATTGTGAAATGAATGTTGTTGTGGGTTGTTTTTAATAAAACTGTTAACAGTTTATAGAAAAGTGCTAAAGGCCATATATTATATCATTATTTCTTTCATACCTACGGGTGTAATACTGGTTGGTCTAGGGCAACACACTCATGTCGCCTGAGGCTGTATTGTATGACTTAACCATGCAATAAAGCCTCGTGACGTCACGGCGTCAACAAAATCTCTATTTCCTTGGTATAATTTTAACATTTTTTTTTCACAAACTTGACTGGTTTTACTATAAAAGATGCAAACAACGAAATTTTTGTTGAAAATATCACATAATTTTAAACTCGGCAAGCCTCAGGTTTTACTACATTTTGTGACCCTCGGGTAGAATATCCCTATCCTTCATATCCACATATGAAATAGTCTTATATTACATGTTCTACTTTTGAAACCTTGTTTGGTACCGCACATGTGACCATGTATGGGTTTCTCAGTATTTTATCACGTTTCCATTTCCAAGTAGGTCAATTTTCCATTTACAGTTAACTACAGGTATGCTGTAAATATTGTACATGGTAGATGTTCAACAACATGTGAGAAGAGTCTTTGGCTCAAAGTGCAATCGAATGAAGATAAAGTACATTATAATTATAGCATTATTATCCTTATTTTAAGTCATGTGCATTTTTACCTTTGACCTTTGGGCCAAAAAGTGACCAAAGAGATGAGGTCAAGGTGACGCGGACGGAGCTAGTCGACCAGCTTTTCAGCTCCGCTAAATTTCCTTATTTTTGTTACCAAAAACTTTTTTTGAAAAACCTGAAACTTGCGTCATGGATTGTCAACATCTTTAGACGTCATCACGATTTGGTAGAATTTTGTGATTTTATTTGGAAAGTGACTTTTGGACATAGAAAATATAATATGGCATAGTGCCTTACCGCGGTGACAACTACTAACGGACACACCTGTATACTAGTACCTGCTAAACCGGTTTACCTGCACTCTGTACCTGTGGATTACCTGCTGTTGTTGTAATATCTTATCACAAAGGGACCCAAGAATCAGAGAAATTCGTCTACGTCAGCTTGTAACAGTGAACATTCAATAAGTGAGCGTTTGGATGATATTTCTAAAATGCTAGCCTGCATGGTCACCAAATCGGATATAGACACAAAACTTTTAAATCTCAAAGAAACCCTAAAGGCTGATATAAGAGCGGAAAATTGAGAACTCATCGATTCTCTTAAAACCCGGATCGCGGACCTGGAAGAAGAAAACGATATCCTGACAGAAAAGGTTGGAGACCTAGAAAACCAGGTACTGGTACTCCAAGAAAAGCAGACAGAAAATGACGACAAATACAATGACCTTGAACAACAAGGCAGGAAAAACTCAATCCGTATATATGGACTGGAGGATATAGATAAAAAAGAAACAGTGGAAGAATGTGTTGAAAAGATTGTGAATTTCGTGAACTCTAAGTTGAAGGTGCCATTACAGAGTTGTGATATTGACATCGCCCACAGACTCGGGACATTTGATTCAACTAAGAAGACCACTAGGGCAGTCATCGCGAAATTCACTCACAGAAGGAAAAACACGAAATATTGAGAGCTAGGACCATACTAAAGAACTCGCAGTATACTGTATCCGAGGACCTTACAAAAGTAAACCAGGACACATTACGACGGGCTTATGGGCTGGAATGTGTACAGAACACATTTAGTACAGACGGGAAACTTTTCGCTGTTTTAAAAGTAAAAAACAAAAACGATAAAAACAAAATTCGCCGAATCGTACCAAACACGCCTTTGGATGAGGATTACCTCTTAGATGACTCAAACTTTATCAAAAAACGTGCTATATAGAGCTGAGACTTATTCAATATATCGGCAGTGACTTTTTTCCGGGGTTTAATCCGCCGGTCGCCGATAACTACTTTTCCTATCATTCTTAGGAGACTCAGTGCGTGCTAAAATTTTGTGTCATTATTCTGTGTAAATGTGAGTTTTACGAGGAATTACTTGTGTGAAAAGGAGTATATATTCCCTATTAATACAGGTAAGGTCAAATACTAGTGATTTGTTTTTTTTTTCTTAACTAATGTTACGGCTGTACATATAAAATTATTTTTGTTAATCAGTTAATATGCAGGTATGATATAATATCAAGGAAACTAACGCATCAATTTAACTTTACTGTAGTATTGTAATTTTTGCAATGATATATAAAAAATGTTTTTCTTTTTTCGGTAAATAATGTTTCCGGATTCCACATACCGCTTTTTGATTCAAATATTCCTATGCGACTTCCTGTTTCTAAATTCACTTCCGGCGGTATTGGTGTGGAATCAAGTGAAAGTAAGGTGTGAGAGTTAGTAGTTGTACGACTTTGACCACAAATGTTCGTTTTTATCTTTTTTTCGTTTTTCTTTCTTACTCTTTCCCCTTTCCTTTCTCACTGTAACGAAGAGTATGAAGTACTAGTGCACTACTTCTTAGCAAACCCTCTCTCTACCCTGGTAAGTCTCTTTATTGTTTGGTGCGAACTGGCAGAACTGAATTTGTTGATTTTCATCTATAAGTGGAGGGTGTAATGATTATGTCGGCTAACGTGCAAGGGCTATCGAGTAGAGAAAAACGTAAAGATGTTTTTTTTCATACATAAGGAATTCTAATTATAATATTTTCTGTTTACAAGACACGCATTTCACCGAAGATAAAGAAGAGTTCATCAAAAACGAATGGGGATATAATGCTTATTTTTCATCTTTTCGTGGAAATTCTCGTGGTGTGGCCATTCTCTTTAATAATAACTTCGAATTTAAAGTTCATAAAGAAAAGATTGACAAGACTGGAAATATTTTAGCACTTGAGATAGAAATTGAAGGTTCACATATTTTACTTGTTAATATATATGGTCCTAATCAGGACAGCCCTGACTTCTATGCAAAAATTTCTGATATATTAGAAGAATTCAACTGTGCACATGTTATTATATGTGGTGATTTTAACCTTGTTCTAAACCCTGATCTTGACTATGACAACACATATAAAAATATTAATAATCCTAAAGCTAGAGATAAAATTTTGGAAATAATTGACAATTTTGGTCTTATTGATGTGTTTAGAGAACAACATGAAAATGTCAAGAGATTTACATGGAGTAAAAAGAACCCGATTAAGCAAGCACGTTTAGATTATTTTATTGTTTCAGAAAGTTTATTATCCAGTGTTAACTATTCAGGTATAGACCCTGGCTACAGATCGGATCATTCATTTCCAAAAATACTAATGAAGTTGAATAATTTTAAAAGAGGTAAAGGAACTTGGAAATTTAATAACTCACTTACACATGATTTAGAATACTTGAAAATGGTAAATGATTGTATTGATGATGTCAAGAAACAGTACTGTCTACCTATTTATGATTTAAATAACATTGAAACTATTTCTAATTCTGAGATCCAATTTACGATTACTGATCAATTATTCCTAGAAACACTACTTATGGAAATTAGAGGAAAAACATTATCATACTCAGCCTTTAAGAAAAAGCAGCAAAATTTTCAGGAAGATTCTCTCAGGAAAAAGATCATAGATCTTGAGGAACAGGAAATTATGAACTTGGATGAGTTAAATGAAAAAAAGAAAGAGTTAGAAAAAATAAGATCCCATAAAATTAAAGGAAGTTTCATAAGAGCAAGAGCCAAATGGACAGAAGAAGGGGAAAAACCCACAAGTTATTTTTTCAATCTAGAAAATAGAAACTTAACATCAAAAATAATTCCAAAACTACAAACTGATAATGGAGACATTATATCTAAACAGGAAAACATACTGGAAGAAGTTTGTTCTTTTTATAGAAATCTATATAATGTTTCAAATACAACTGATGCACACAATGTTAATTTAAATCAGTATCTTAATCATTATGATGTTCCAAAGCTAACCAAAAATGATTCTGACGATTTAGAAGGGGAAATTTCGCTTAAAGAGGCAGGTAATACTTTAAAGAATATGAAAAACAATAAAAGCCCTGGATCGGACGGTTTCACAACTGAATTTTTTAAATGTTTTTGGGGAAAATTAGGTGATTTTATTATTAGGTCGATAAATTTTGGGTATCAGACAGGGCAACTTTCAATTACGCAGAGACAAGGAATTATAACTTGTATTCCTAAAGCAGAAAAACCTAGACACTTTATCAAAAATTGGAGACCAATTTCGTTTCTTAATATTGTTTGCAAAATTGCATCTGGATCTATAGCCAATAGAATAAAAACTGTTCTTAATAAATTGATAAATGATGATCAGACTGGTTTTATTTCAGGACGTTATATTGGTGTGAACACAAGATTGATATATGATATTATGCAATACTCTGAAGAAAATGATATACCGGGTATGCTACTGATGATTGATTTTGAAAAAGCGTTTGATTCAGTTTCTTGGCTATTTATTGAAAAAACTCTTGTTATCTTTGGTTTTGGCAAAAGTATTATCCATTGGTTTAAAACTTTACACAAAAACGTTCACTCTACAATAAATCAGGGGGGTAACTTATCTTCATTTTTTGACATTAAGAGGGGCTGTAGACGGACGGGGGACCCATTGGCACCATACCTATTTATACTCTGTGCAGAAGTACTAGCCACAAAATTAAGAAATAATGAAAATATAAAGGGTATGAATATTGAAAACTGTCCTATTTTATTATCACAATACGCTGATGATACATCACTTATACTAGACGGAAATGAGAGGTCACTTAAGGAATCAGTTAATGAACTGAAAGAATTCGCAATAATTTCAGGATTAAAGATGAATGTAGAAAAAACTCAGGTAGTTTGGATTGGGAGCAAAAAGTACAGTCAAGACTGTTATTTATCTGAGCTAAATTTACAGTGGGGGAAGGAGAAATTCACACTATTAGGAATAGAATTTAGTGTAAATCTTCATGAGATTCCTAGACTTAATTATGACAAAAAACTAATAAAACTCAAATCACTAATTAAGATTTGGAAAAGGAGGTCTTTAAAGTCCCATTATGCTTTCACCAAACTTTGCTAAAATATACATTAACAACCCTTATGAAAGGTTTTTCATTTGGTTTCTTTACAATGAAGATCAGTTACGCAATAATCAATTAGTAAAGAAATTCTTAAAATAGAACGGGTTGATTTGCATATTTAAAAATACCTCGTGTATACGTATGTGTTCGATACACCGGATATAGTAAACAAAACGCGCATGGCCGAGACAGAGGGCACGTTTTGAGGAAACGGTGAGCAATACAATGTTCTATAATTGTTTTAGTATATGATACATATTAGATTCCAAAGATTATAAATGTGTCCTGTCAAAGGTTACATATAGTTTATATAAAGCTTAATACAAAATACGTATTAATCGAAAAAGTAGTGGATGTAAATAGTGAAATGCATACATGGGGCACCATATGGGGTAATTTTATCGTACACAATATATAAAAAACACGTGGCCGTGTCATTTTTGGTGATGATCGGTTGATTTTCTTTCCTCTCGTGTAATAATTTGAGATAAATACAGTATTAATCCAAAACTATATATAGATAAATAAATACCATGATGCTACTAATCTATTCATAATTTGAGAGTAAGGAGAGCACAGTATATTCTAAATACTTAGAACATACGTAAAGAGGTGGACTAATAGCTTACTATATACACATGGTATTATAACTGCTTTCTATTTATTCTTTGGGTTATTTTATAACGATATTCGTCTATGAAATATGTGATAGTACATGCATGTACATATAGATGAAAAGAATCACTGGAATCGACGCTAGTCGAGATACATCTTGTATGTTGTATCTATATACCGATACCTGTCGAGATTTCATTTCTATATAATTAACTGCTAATTAAATGTTTTTCGATTACGTTTCGTGTATTAGAAAAGGATCATTATATACATCAAGTAGTGATTACCAGGTGCATGAGTCCTAATTATCGTATGGACATTTTAGGTTCATCTGACCGAAGGTCAGGAAATGACCTAATGTCATCGTGTTTCGTCCGTCGTCGTGCGCCGTGCGCACCGTGGCGCCGTCCGCCCGTCCCCGCAGGGGCGGCCGTTGCGTCGTGCGTAAAGACTAATTTATCACCAAAAAGCCTACTCCTCCTTCATCCTTGGATGGATTTCATCCATATTTGGTTTGAAGCAGTCATTAGGGGAAGGACAATCAAATTTTATATAGATTGAGTCCTGTCAAACCCCCTAGGGGCTGAGGGGTGGGGCACCAAAAGGGCAAATCTATTCTATTTTTAAGCTTTCAAAACCCTAATCCTCCTGCATCCTTGGATGGATTTCATCCATATTTGGTGTGAAACTTCATTGGGGGAGAGGACAATCATATTTTATATAAATGAGCTTGGTCCGACCCCTAGGTGTCAGAGGGGCACGGGCGCTCAAAAGGGCAAATTTTCTTAATTTTAGCTTTAAAATCCTACTCCTCCTTCATCCTTGGATGGATTTCATCCATATTTGGTGTGAAACTTCATTGGGGAAGGACAATCATATTTTATATAAATGAGCTTGGTCCGACCCCTAGGGTCAGAGGGGCAGGGCCTCAAAAGGGCAAATTTTCTTAATTTTTGCTTTAAAATCCTACTCCTCCTTCATCCTTGGATGGATTTCATCCATATTTGGTGTGAAACATTATTGATGAAGGACAATCATATTTTATATAAATGAGCTTGGTCCGACCCCTAGGGGCTGAATGGTGGGGCCCCAAAAGGGCAAATTTTCTTAATTTTAGCTTTAAAAACCTACTCCTCCTTCATCCTTGGATGGATTTCATCCATATTTGGTGTGAAACATCATTTGGGATGGACAATCATATTTTATATAAATGAGCGTGGTCCAACCCCTAGGGGCTGAGGGGTGGGGCCCCCAAAGGGCAAATTTTCTTAATTTTAGCTTTAAAATCCTACTCCTCCTCCATCCTTGGATGAATTTTATCCATATTTGGTGTGAAGCATCATTGGGGAAACACAATTATATTTTATATAAAATGAGTCTGGTCTGAACCCTAGGAGCTGAGGGGTGGGGCCACAAAAGGGCAAATTTTCTTAATTTTAGCTGGCTCACTTCCTGTTTTAAGGTTTCAGTCTCCGATCTCAATGAAAAATTGGGTCTATAGGGGTTTTAAATTGATGCCGAACAACATGCAAACATTTTCGTAAAGATTTTGGTATTCCAAGATGGCCGCTGGCCCACTTCCTGTTTTAAGTTTTCAGTCTCCGACCTCAATAGAAAACTGGTCTATAGGGTTTTAATTGATTGCCGAACAACATGCAAACATTTTCGTAAAGATTTTGGTATTCCAAGATGGCCGCTGGCCCACTTCCTGTTTTAAGGTTTCAGTCTCCGATCTCAATGAAAATTGGTCTATAGGGGTTTTAATTGATGCCGAACAAACATGCAAAAAATTTCTTAAAGATTTTGGTATTCCAAGATGGCCGCTGGCCCACTTCCTGTTTTAAGGTTTCAGTCTCCGATCTTAATGAAAATTGGTCTATAGTGGGTTTTTTAAATTGATTCAGAAGGGGGAACTTTAGGTAAGGACAATCATATTTTATAAAGGACCGAGGTAAGACCCATGGGGGATAGTATGACCGAGGTCCAAATAATGGGAGCTTTGCTGAAATTTGGCTTTAAAATCTGACTCCTCCTTTTATTAATCCTTGAATGCGGTTTCGACCTATATTTGGATGAAGGAGGTACAAGTTTGTTCAACAACAAATGACATTTACCTTTTTTCACGAAACTTAACATATTCAACTAAGGGAGTTCCTTTGTATTGTTTATATTAATCGTTAACCAATACTTTATACTGTGACTTTGTAGTTTTGTGCCATGATTCAGATGACCGTTAAGGCCCATGGGCTCTTGTTAAATATAGGCCTACAATTTATGTACAACGGAGCGGAATTAAACTAATCAAAGACTCCGCATTTATATTAGTACATAAACGTTCAGTACATGTGATTAGAGTGAACTAAGGGGATATAAATATTGTCAGACTATTGGAGTTTCATCATTAAAAAGACACAACATATATTATCTTGACCTTGATACTACCTGGTGGACTATCATTTGCCGTCGGTACGTAATTCTTATATGTACGTAGTAAAAAGGAAAAGGAAATTGAAACTGAAATTCCTCTAATTTCACGAGTGTGCATTCCATTTTACGCTGAACGTGAATTATGTTTATTAGCATTCAGCCCATTTGTTTTCATAGGAAAAGTTCGATTTGTATAAAATATGTGAGAAAAAATAAGTTCGTGATGCCTGCTAGGACTTTACCAGTCTTATTTAAACGGATATTTTTCCCCATTTTCTCTGCTTTTAATGAAGGACTGATCCAGGTTTTCTTTAGCTGTTTTGGTATACTTTTCCATCAGATCTTCTTCACTTGATGAACTGTATAGAAATCATTAACGGACTGTTTTTTTATACTCCATTTTTTAATAGTACTATTCAATCTAAACCAAAATATTCTACATTTTGTACATGCATTCCTTTTTTAACTGTCCCATGCATGCAATGAAATTTTGAGATAAAATGAATCACATTGGCCTACATATGTGGTTCATGCACTGGTGTTTGGCTCCATAGACATTTTTTCTCTCTTTATATATTGACACAGTATTACATATACATTTGTACATGTATATATCATATATAGAGAAAAAAAGTCTATAGAGCCAAACACCTGTGGTTCATATGACATGTATCTTTACATGTAGCATAAACAAATATATTATGTATATATGTTTTTGCATGTAGTAATCACAAAGTTCATAATAATGATCTTATGCTACTATGTGGATTGTACTCATGTTAGTAATTCATGATCATGATCACTTGTCATTGATATATCCGATAATGCCGATATCGTCGTTGACCCTACATGTTGTCTCAAACACTGGTCTAAGTTTCATGTACATGCTCGCGATCGGTCTGCGATGGAGTAGAACTGTATGTATGTATATCTATATAGCAGGTAACGACATGGCGTGTTTGTGTTTACTTTCATTTGTTTACGAGTTTGGCGAGTCATCCCGTGGGAGGCCTCATCAGGTAACACAAACGTACGTGTGTTCGGTTTCGATGTACACAAACGTGTGTTCGGTTTCCATGTACATTTCAACAAAGCTAGATTAGACCCTATAGGCATATAAATCTTTATTACAAAATACATAAGATCAGCATATAATTTTGTTAATTGCTTGCTTTCCATTCAAGAACAAACACTTTTTGAATAGTTTTAGCCTAGTTTTATATAGAAACTACATGTAAATACATGCATGTACAACATGTATTTGTAGGTCCACGCGTGGAATGCGTGGGATCGTAACGTGCAGTCGATCGCGAACGAGCAATGCAACTTGACCGCTAAATTGTCGTGTTTGAAGGAACGTGCAAGTGGTGATGAACGGACCCATGTGTGTTCGCTGACACGTATTTGGCGAGTCATCAGTGCGTTCGCCATGCACGATGTTGAAGTTTGTTAGGGAAATTCCACTTTTTTGTGCCTACGCATGCGTACTAGATTGTTTTGGTTCTGGGGCGGAACTACGGATTTTCCCCTCTCCGAAGAGGGGTTTTCTATTGTTTTTTAAAAACATGGAAATGTTGGGCATTCTTTATTAGCAGATATTTTCATAAGGATATATGCTCTACTATTCAGCAAAGTTTGGTACTTTATGACGATATTTTTTCACCCCAAAACATAATGGGGCTTTAACACCTATTGGTAAAATTCACATCATAAAATCGTTATTTATATCTCAATTTAATCATCTATTTATATCTCTTCCAAACCCAGACGACAAATTTGTTAAGAAACTAAACTCTTTGATATATGATTTTTCTGTGGAACGGAAAACCAGACAAAATTGAAAGGGAGGTAATTATTCAAAGTTACTGTAATGGTGGTTTGAAAATGGTTAATATTACTGCTTTTATAAATTCTCTGAAGCTGACATGGATAAGAAGGCTTTCAAAAGTAATGAGAAGTGGCAACATATAGTAAAAACTTATGTAGATGAAGACCGTCTTGCCAATTGTGGTTTAGAATATATAAAAGTATGCATCAATAAGTGTACAAATAGATTCTGGATAGATGTCTTTAACTCTTGGTATGATCTGACTGCTAAATACCACGATAAATTTATTAAAAAAAATATACTCAAAGTCCCAATTTGGTACAATAGTAAAATAAAGATTGGTGGAAAAGCTGTTTTCTATAAGGCATTTTACCAGAAAAATGTTTGCATTTTGAATGATATAATAAAAGAAGGCACATGTGAATAAGAATGTCGTCTATAAACCAGTCAACTGCATTCTGGATCAGTTTCATATTTGGATACTTGACAGAGTTATACGAAAACATTGAATGCAATGATAAACCGATTTAAATCTAATAATACACCATTGTATATATCAGTATCTTTGAAACTATATAGTATATTTCCCGAATTAGTAATACTACCCATTATTTACTAAAGGTCTATTGGGATATCCTGCTATGCAAGGACTCCTATAGAAGAACAATATAACTTATAAACTTATTTACGTGACCGTTGGTCATTTAGGCTCATTTGGTTTCTAGACCACATATGTCATTGACCTACATAGTTGGTCGGTTTTAAGGAATAAATACTTGATTTATACATGCTGACAATTTATGTACGGTGTTTTATTTTTTATAATATCATCATAGTTGCCAATGAATCGGAAACCTTTAGAGTAGGATCCCTATAGTTAGGTAAAAAACTACTTTATCACATAGCTGTACAACATCAGACGATATATCTGCGCATTGGTCGAACACATTGCCCTGTGACAAATATAACAAGTAAATGGGTGGGGTGTTCCAGGAACCGTCTGCTATTTATACTTGTTTCATCTACAATGGGTGGTGCTATTAAACTCTCAGGGCAACTAATAAATAGTGCAGCTGTTGATTAACAATTTGTTTATACCACACGTGGTATAAACTCTGTACGCATTCTGATTGGCTGACACGGTGAACTTTGACCGAACTACCTTTTCTTTGTTGTCACGTCATAAGTGACTTGACAACCACTTTTTGAAATCTCAGTTAGTCTAACTACTTCTGTGTTACTTTCTTTTGCTTTTTCTGAATTGTTACGTAAAACGTTCAACATGGAGAGTCACACATCTTATTATTAAATACGAATGTTACTATGGACTTGAATGTCACAGAAGAAATAAATATCGTGAAATGTATAACTGTAGAGAACTCTAATAAATGAACATCGCTGATATAAAAAAACAATGTCACTCACAGGGATGGTACATCAATAGTTTCTGTACTCAAACATATTAGCTTCATTAATGATAATGTCGTAATGTAAATGTCGACACCACAAGGTCAATTACTGGAGATTTATATCGCATCCGATATCCAAACGTATTCTAAATGTACATTTGTATTGCATTTCAGAAATTAAGCATTTGGAAATAATTGGTACATTGTTTTTAGTCTATTTTGGATTAGGTTGTTATCCCCGACTCGTCACTTAAACAGGTGCTTTAAATTTACGTGTTAAATCATATTAGTATATTGACCATATATTCTGGGAACCTCACGTTATAAACAACAGTAGAACAGGACCTCTCCCGTGTTCTTGGTAATATAATTATAGATACACGTACATGAAAAGTCCCGGGTGGTAACTATACAATGAAGACCTAATATGTACCTTCCATCGTTATTTGGCAAAACATACCATAAAGTTTCAATATTACAATGATTACAATCATTATTATATGACCCGAGGGTTACTCGGTAGGATTGATCAACGTGTCCCTAACAATGCAATCACGCGTTAATATCATAAGGCTATTTCCCACAATATTGGTTATAGCTTTATTACATAAAGTTGTTAGATGTTTCCTAATATACAATCCCCATTAAGCTGGTGTACGACTGTAACCCTATACTATTTTTATGCATTGTTTGTGGGTACGGTTTACGTGGTTTGAAGTATTTGAAGTATTTATGAGCAGGCATATTCGTGGATGGTTTGTGGAACATCTCACACATATAGTACAGTTTGAGTTTTGTCTCTTTGTGTTAATAAAACCCTACTATACAAAGCATTCATCACTTATAAACCAGGTGGGTAGCTGAAAATAATAACAATGTGCATTCATCCATATCATTCTATTCATCACAGGTAAACATGCACATTTTCACTCAAGTGTTAATGAGTGCAGTCAACCATACAAACGCATTCATCACATATAAACCTGGTGAGCCTAAAATACCCATAGTCACCCCTTCGAATATTATTCATTTCTAAAATATCTTCCGAGGATGGACATAGCCATGCTCTACCAAAACAACGTATTTACTGGTGATTACATAATTAGTGAAACATTGTATCTAGAAACTGAAAGGGATTTACAATATGAGATATAGTATTTTGATTGCATACATGACAAAACAAAATGAAAAAAAAATGCTCAAGAAATTGATCGGGTAAAACAAACATCAGTTTTGCTTTACCTGAAAGAAACTCGCAAAAATAAGGTATTTATGACAAACTGGATGTTAAAATCTAATATATCAGAGTAATGGGCAATGAATAAGATTTTTGGATACCTTAAAAATAAAAAAAAATAAGTGCTTAAAGTATTAGGATATTGCAAGTATTTCGAAACAGGATATTTATCTATGTGTTGGTAAAGTAAACAACATGTGAGAATTGATTAACCCCAACAAAGAGTTTGCTATTACGATAATTATGTTCATTGGGTTTACAGGATTATACTCAACTATTTTAACAGACGTGGCTGGTAGGGGCTTACAAAGTGTCAGAGTGAATGTGGGAAAATGTTGAAATGCAAATTGCTAAAGATCACCCAATGTTGTATGTATGTACAATGTGTGTGCAACATGGACCACGCTCGTGTGCATGCTTTGCTGCAGAAGAAGTGACAGTGTACATTCAGCCCTAAAAAAATATTAACATCGAAAAACAGTGCAGGATGCATTTTGAAAAGGTTAATTTTGAAGATGAAATTGCTATATTTAGCTTAAAATTCTGAATATTGTCAATATTGTCTTCAAGATGTATACATCTATTTCTTATAAAAGTGTTTTAAAACTCTTTTGGAATTATTTATGCCTTGACACAATTGGCTGTGTTCAGGATTTACCTATAACTGGTTTATAAGTGACTGTCAAAAAATGATAACATATAAACCGGGCAGCTGTCCAAACGGCTACAGGTCACGTATAGACCAGTTCTGGCTACATTCTTTATATTCCATGAACTATAACACAAAAAGAACAAAGGGATTTACGCTAACTGTGTTTCAATTTACAGATAATCCATGCAGGCTGTAAATTTTCTAGAACGAATATACGTACCCGGTCTTCTATACCTTTCGGCCGGGTACGAAATGGTGCCGATGTGTCGTAGTGGAGCACTGCCTCAGACAATCACTCGGGCACAGTTTTCTATACCTAGTTGCAGGTTCCCAATTATTTTAAGCGTATGCATGCATTTATATGTTATTTTTGTCCTAAACAAACATAATGACCGTTCTTAATATCTAATTTACCACTTATAAGAAGTCAAATTCATAATTTGTAGACTTGCCGTGTAAGTTTCCTGCGAAAAAGCCATCATATTTATATGTGAACAAAATAATGTCTAGCTGTGAATTTGATATTTTATACGGTTCAGTTTTATTGCCAAGTAGGTAAGTGATATAAAACAAATAAGATAAAATGTAAACAAGCGTTTAATAATGGTTTGCAATAATTTCTTTTCTCCATTAGCAGTGATAGGCACTGTTTGAAAGTTTGATGTGCGTAATTTGTTATACTCACGAATCAAGAAATTAAATACATAAAATTACCAACATTTTTCCATACAAATGTACTTACTATGCAAAGGTTTAAATTTTACAATTACGAGCTGACAATAATCATTATATTTACTTCAAGGGTGCAGTAAAATGAGTACGTACGATCCGAACATGAAGCCAAGTTATGTCACATATAACATTGCACATATAACTGTAATGATTTTTCAATATATTGCCAGCGAAGTCACTAGTGGCCAATACATCACCGTCATAGTAAAAATGCTGATGGCAATATGCCAGTAAATTTACTTCTATATGAATGTTCTAGAGCGTAGGTACATTGTATTCGTATAACGCACATTCCTGGCATCAAATACCTACCCTACCGAGAGTTCTAAGAAATAGCTACAGATATAATCACCCGTTACTCGACATAAACGATATGCATGTACAAATACTAGCGTTACCATGCCTCCAATGACTATGTATTGCGCAAGAATGACAGTGACTAAGTTTTCATTTTAAAAATAAAGACTCCCTTGATTCTATGTATAAAATGACGTATATTTAACATCAACCATGAGAATAATATACAACGATCTATATAAGACCTGTTGACGTTACTACGCCGAAAAGCTTTATATTACAAAAAAAAAAAAAAAAAAAAAAAAAAAAAAAAACGTTATTTCCACCTAGTAGGACAATTCAATACAATCGTATATCAATCACATAACAACAATAGTGACGTCATGATCATGGTACATTCACAAATTAAACCAAATAGAAGGGCTGGTGTTATATGTTCTTTTCAAATGGGATCATAGTGGATATTTCATTATCAAAAACTTCCATATATCCACTGTGTAATTCAAGGTGATCATTGGTCAAACGTTGCATTTAACGCTATATCACATATAACCAATAATGCATCTTATTTATTATGCGTGTTCAATGTATTGTCTGCAACTTCACTACCCAATGGATTCAGCTTGTAACATTGATGGCAACATGTCAATGAATGTACTTTTATATATAAATGTAAATATATAGGACAACGATATACATTAATATCTTCCAGGTAACACGAGATTCTTACTTTACAAACGAATTTGTGTAGGATATGAAAATATAAATTTACATTGAAAGCGTACAAATGATACGTTTTTGTAACGAACAATTGTATTGGCAAGAGTTAATAGACAGGTATTAAAGTTAGATGTAAGTTGACTATCTAGCAAATAATGATACTTGCTTCAAATTGTACATGGATGTAATTGGCAACTCCTGTTCTGTATACAGAACACCGGTAACTCGACCTAAATGTCATGACATATGATCATTGACGTATCGTATAAAGCGATTTAGTGGGTCGGGATGATAGCAAATTGTAAAAAAATACTATATTCCCGCCTCGTCTATCAATAGGTTGATCAACGTGTAAATATAAATGATTGACTTATATTTGAATAACTACATGGCTGTATTTGCTTACTTAGCCCCGATCGACGAAAGATCCATTGGATAAACTTATCAGATTTACATGTACTGAATATTCCTCGAAATACGTTTTTAGTGAAAGGAATCAAAATAAAATAACTTCAATAACTTTATTTATGTGTCACTGTTTATTGCGATCTGAGTGTCCTGACAAGATAAAACCTTGATGACCAGTATCGAAGGATATATGTCAATACAACGGATATATTCTCTCCATATATCCTTTCTACGACATTTCTCAATCCATAAATACCTGACGCCATATTTCTGTCTACCACATGCTAGCCCGAGATTCTCTGGCCCTGACACCAGACTTTAGACATTTTGACATCAATCCGTCATAATGTCTAAGTCTGGTGTCAAGCCCAGAGTATCTCGGGCTAACCACATGCATACCCGGTATTACAAATCTACAGTGCTTGTTCTGGAACCCGTTGCTAATAACTACATATATAAAATAGGTCTAATCCAATTCTCCTGAAGAAAGTCATAAATCATATACTATATAAATATAGACCACAAACACACCAAGATTTAATTGAAAGCTGATTTGAAAGTAATATTTTTATTAACACATAATAACAGCTTAGAGATAGTATGAACTTAGCGAATCATATTGCCCTTATCCAACTAGCAGATTTTATTTTGGAGAACATTCATTGTTTAACATGGTCAAAATGGACACTGGCTGAGACCAATAGTGCAATTATTAATTTATTGTTGATAATAACAAGTTTATTTTCGAAAAAAAAAATCAGCGAAGAAAGACTTGCATAAATTATGTACATATGAATGTTCTATGATGAATCTACATATTAGCACATGGCAAGATTTTTCAGTATTTATATTATTTCTCAATCCTACATTTCCGATTTATTCAAATATATTAAGTACATGTATAGTTAGTCATGGCTAGTAATTATCTTAGGTCATCATTGATGGCCTAGATCCATAACAATTAAGCAATATGCAGACAACAGCAGCAATACAGACGATTGTAGAAAATAGGAACAGTACTAAACAGTTAAGGTGTTTGTTGTCAATATATCAATAAAACTGCATAAAATGGTTGAAAAAAAAACAAGCTGAGAAATACAAGCATTGCATTGCTTCCTGATATGGTACACCTATATTTTGTTTTATGGTCGTTGACTTTACGAGTTCTGAGAAACTTTCGTGGAGTGATTCTATATTTAGAAATGACATTACGTTTTTAGGGTATAAAACTATCCTTTAACATTTAATTTTAAGCTTTTAGCTGTCTGTTGACGTATAGATCCACCGTCAACTGAACCAGTAAGATGGCGGCATTTGGCAGACTTCAGATGAACTTTCGGAGGACTGGATTCACAGTTAACGTCCCAAACAACCCCAAAGCTCGCCTCATGTACTACCTCAACTCAATCTGTACAGTGTTAGATATTGGTAACGAACCTGGGACAAGGATCAATCGGCTAAAGTATTATCAAAACTATCTTTCCTTATCTGAGAATGAAGTTAACCAACTTATAAGTATATGTGCGCTCCTTCCACCAGATATTCTGATCGACAAGTGTATTTTCCAGGATGATGCTATGTGTGGAAATAACACAAACCAGTTCTACACGATCACAGAAAACAGATTCTTTGTCAGTAACAGCATCCTGATCGCTGGTCGACACCGAAGTGTAAAAATGATCATGACATTTAAGATGGAATGGTTAAGACGAAACTATTTGGAGCCTATAGTGATGCTGAAGAACCAGATGGCATTACGAACCTTTCTTCGTCGAATATAGACCGTAAACTGCAATGCCATGGCAAACACTTCCCTATAGACATGCGTCAATGTAAACGCGATGGGACATCTCCGCCATTGCCGGGAGATGGACAAAGAGGAGTTAGAATATGTATCTATTAAATGCATCTATTGCCTGGCGGTTGTTTTATTCCATCAGTTTAGGTGCAACATTTAAGCACCAGATAATGGTTTTTTTTTCTTAGTCGTTTCTGCTGTCATTTTGAATAATACAGACAGTGAAAGGTCTCCAACACAACGAAACATCAGCTAGATACAAAACAGTGACATTGGACGGACAGTTGTTGAAGTGCACCTACTTTTTAGGATTACAATGTATCCTTGGAACAATGTTTACTTTTGGAAAATTATTGCGAATTAAACGAAATTATATATTTCGACTCTAAGCCAATGTAATAACGTATTGGGATATTTAATATTGCTGTTGTCAAAATAATAATAATAATAATTAATATCGCTAGATTGATACAGATATGTTTTTTTTTTTTTTTTTTTTTTTTTTGTCTCTGTTTTTATTTTTCTATCTTCAAATAAGCGGCATAGAATTCACATCAACAATAACCTCACCCGTGTATTCCACATGATCAACAACACATCTCTCTATAGCCTTCCTGAATCTAATTGTAATTTCATAATTTAACTTTACAGTCATGGTCCCTTTTCCGTGTCAATTTCCGTCGTCCGTAAATTATTCACTATGTAAATACTACTTGATGTAGATGATACATTGTATACTGCTGTAAATTAAAGGCATTCGTTGTCACACCTCTAGGTAGGGAAATATTCTATGTCATTATTTTATTTCTAGTAGTCATCATGTTCAACGATGTTTAATCGAAAATGACTTGACTAAAGCGCAAAAATACCGAATGAACTGTAATACATGTATAAACACCTTTTAAGATAAGATATCATGAATATATACATATATTTTTATTGATAATATATCATACAGCATACCATAACGAGGTAATCTATAGCTCATATACATTACGGACCGCTTATACCTCGGCGGCATACTTGCTGATAATCTAAACAAAATCGATAAACAACAAGATATTCTGTTTAGACAAATAAACATTTTTTTAAACTGCAATTTAAATTAGTTCTTCTTAGCAGAAATAACTTGAAACTATTGCTTTACAGATGGGTATTAGTGTTTGCCTCTTTGCATACTGCTGGTATCTAGTCCTGAAAACGAATATCAAAAGTAGTTGGCAGTCTACTTTCATGGAAATATACAAATGTATCTCGGTGGGGAGTCTAGTGCATGTACATATACCGGTTAAACATAGATATTCATAAATAATGAAAATCCGTTTGCTAGTGTATATGTAATGAAAGGTGAATTACATTGTTCAAATCATACTGAAAAAAGGGGTACATTGTCGTTGTATATCCTTACTTTTCATCATTACAAGTCAAGGCTAACCCTATGTTTATTTACCTACCGGCGAATGTAATTTGATCTTCAAATAATACTATAAAAACTCCTGAATTGTAGTTAATTGTAGAATTACGGGTGGCACGAGAGAGATGTCTACTAAGGCATAAGGTAAAGGATCGATTTTCCTCGTGGGCGGTTTTAGAGCATACCTACCAAAAGCACATTTGCAAATAAATTAGGTTTCTGGTCATAAGTCCCTTAATTATAGACGGCCCGTGCACATATGTAAGCTACTTGGTTACTGACATTCCGTCTATTTGAGTTAAATGAATGGTAACAAAGCTTAAAACATGTCAAATTTATACCGTTTCACATGATAACCACCTACTTATAACGAGCAGACGCCTTGTTAACAGATATAAAGGGAAAACCTAAATGTCGGTCAACAAAACATTGATCATTTCTTAGTATCTAGTCTGATCTATTTATATTTATTAATGACATGTCGATAGTGTTCTGGGAATCCGTCGGGTAGCGTAAATACCCGAGTACCTAACATGTTTTTTAAAACTTCCTTATATTCTGGTATAAAAGCGCTATCTTGGTGCTAGGCATAACTCATTTGTTGGGCGAGCTTCAGGTCGATGAGATCGAACCAGAAAAAAGTTATATTCAGTAAAGTTTTTGGATATACAGTTGGAATATCATTTGAACAATTTGACTTTTAAACTTACAAAGTATGGCAGCGTTTGCAAGACTTGGCAGCGTTTGCAAGACTTCAAAAGAAGTGGCAAGACTTCAAAACTTTCCATGATCTGCTTGCTTATTTCCCCTGATGTCTGGCCCGCTTGCAAAAACTTCTCAAACTGAGATTTATCTCACTTGGCATTGAGCTCAAGATAGATCTCAAAAAGTGAGATTTTTCTAAATTGGCTTTCTCAAAGTACTTAAATCAGAAAATCTCATCTCAACTTTGAAAATATTTGAGACTGTAACACTGTCTCAACGCTGTCTCATTACATTCCAAGATGCGATTGATATGCTATTAGGAGGGCGACGATTACGTCGGATGCTGTTCAAAGAAACATTTAGGTGCAGGTTTATGTCAGAATCTATGTGTGTGCGTGAGTTCCGGGAAAGGTATAGATTTTTGCTTATAAACATTCAGTAATACTACAATCTATTTTCGTCCGAGCTTGATAACTATGGACAGACGCAGCAAGGCATGTCTCCCCATTATTGCAACTTTTGGTTGCTCTCCGGTATTTCGCGACTGGATCCTTCTTTCGACTGATTGGAGATTCTGTTGGTCTGTCAAGAGGCGACAGTGTCTCGGGGTGTACATAGAGTGGCCATCAGCACATTGTGCGGGAATCGGGAGGCGATTACATAAGTTTTCCAACAGATTGACAACTTCTGAAAACCAAACAGGAGTTTTACAACTTGAGCAGTAAGTCTTTCACAACTTTCGTTAGGCTACGTTCGGCCTTGAACGAAATATAGGTGCACTTGTTTGACATCGATAATCGATTCACCGAGTGAATTTTGTAACGCTAAAATTGAGACAGACATAAGAATGAAATGCGTCTTCAAATTAAGCTATTATAGATACCAAATATGTTTTAATTTAGCCAGTGTTGCTATCTATACACTTACATTCGCAGTTCATGCGAACGTCTCCAAGGAATATTTCTAGTACATTAAAATGTCATCGGAACACACCAAACAAGCACGCCTACAATCAAGGGGTGCAACTCAGCTGTATGGTCCACCTAAAAAGCACCCACTATACTGCTATAAAGCATCCAGAAGAATTCATTAAAGTTAATAATCTTACCAAGAAGAAACTCGAAACCGCTTCAGCACTTTATATATATAAGGATCTTGCATTGCTTATTGATAGAGAATTGATAATCTAGATATGTGGCCCTGCATGTGGACATGTTTAACTGAATGTACAATTTTTTGCATTTTTTTTAATTGTAGGTAAAATACAATTTTTACACATAGATTTATAATGATCCTTTACAATATTAATATCAAAATAAAATAAACCTACTATTGCGATTGTCCCTTTGAAAATCTATCACAGCTACAATTATATGCATTTAAATTATAATAATTGGCTCCTCAAGTATATATTTACATATATATTTTTCTCGACAATATTTGTATACATGTATTTAGCCTACATGTATGTTTAAAATAAGAACTTGATATACTATAATTATCATTTATGGTACATGCACTAAATGATTAAATGATATGAGAAATGAAAATAATGAATTCAATTACAGGATTCCCAAATGTTGTTGGATGTGTTGATTGCACACATATAAGGATCCAAGGTCCCACTGCAAATGAAAAGGATTTTTTTTTTTTTTTTTTTTTGGCATATTTGAGTATTTCACTCCTATCCAGAGCCGAATCCTGCTTTTAGTGTTAGCCTGATTTTAAGGAAACTGCTCGAACGTAGTCGAAGACACCCCATGCACAGTATTATCGATCTGTCACAGGATCTCATATTGATATAGGCATACAAATGATACATATGCATTTATTGGCTATAAGTTATATTATTCCATTACTTAAGAGAATGTAGAATACTTATTGTTCACTTAATTGGGTCACATACTAAATATATTAAACTAAATACATGCCGATTTTGAACTAATCTTGCGCGTTAGTTTTGACAAAATCAACACGAAAAAAAAACACGGACAACTGCAAAAACTGATGCGGAAATTGTAAAAAACATGCATTTTAAAATGCTGCTAAGTTGGCATTGGATAAACAGATTGTGAACATATTATTCTACATGTAAGCCAGGACAGCATTTGTACATATGTTTTTACAGCTCATGATTGCTTCGAGAAGATGTGGAACTTTCAATACATTTTACGTACCATCGTATGCTCGCAAACTTCTCTGTACACTTTTAATAAATGATGGACATGACAAAACCAATGCATTTTCATTTGTGTGAAATACAAAGTGCATACTTACGCATTTACACCAGCTGCAAACTGCCTCCCAATGCAGTCTGCTTTGGTTTCAGATGTGACAGACATTCCGTGGAACTTTGCGAACAAACAACAGCCTCACGCAAACCACCTTCCTCTACCAATACCACCTTCTCCCGCTCCGTCCAGTGTTGGTTCCTCTTGTTGTTGCCTTCATCCTCGCTCCGCTTTCAGCACAAACACGGTGATGCAGACTGACACATGTGGGACGTCATTTGACAGGTGAAAGGGTGCCGATTTGACAGATGAGGAATATTATTGCTCCGGGTAATAATCGTGCGAGACAAGCGTTTTTCTCCTACACCCATTAAAGGATCTACTTTCACTTTCCGGAAACACAATCTCAGTTGAGACCCAACCTCAGAATTGAGTGGAGATCTTTCGTGAAGTCGTATTTGAGAAAATTCTCTAGTGAGCCAAAATCTCCAGATTTGAGATAGAGATAAAATCTCAGTTTGAGAAATTTTTGTGCAAGCGGGGCCTGATAAACAAGTGTATCTTCCAGGACGACGCCATGTGCGGAAATAGTAACAACGAGTTTTACAAAATCACAGCAGTGCAAAACAGATTCGCTGTGAGTCGAAGTATCATGATCGCCGGTCGCAATCGAAGCGTTAACAAGATTATGACATTTAAAATGACGTGGCTGAGAAGATATTACTTGGAACCGTTAGAAACCCTGAAGAACCAGATCGAGGCTAGGAATAGACAACGCCGACGACAGGCTGCTAATGACAGTTGTACAGTCATGTGACGTCTTTAAAGTGCATCTGAGATTTTGGTAATGGAAAATTCCTTCAATAATCGGGTTTTACACCATTTTCACGAAACTGAAACTACCAAACTGAATAAATCAACAACATTAATATGTGTCTGTAAGTTGACGCTACATTAGACATACTATGTATCTCAGCTTCTCCGTGACAGATTAAGGATGCGGTGATTATGTTGTTTATTGTTAATGTAAATATCTGTAACTGATGTCATATACCTTAAGAAGTAACAGTATTACACGTGTATAAAACAACTTATAATTATCTAAATTATCTTTATATTCTTTCGTTTGTGATTTATTGCGATTTCAGAATAAATTGAAATAAATAGATCTACACGCATTCTTTTTTTTAATTACATACATTGGCGTAACAAAAACAATCGCAATCTAATAAATTGATATTTAGAAATAGATAGGTCATTCCAGTATTTATTTAACAGTAATTAAAAATAATCATACATGTGATGTAGCCCTTGAAAATAAGTAGATGACATATCTGCTCTCAAAACTAAATCTGTTGTTTTTATGAGAAAGTATATCAATGAAATAGAAAAATGGAATATATATTGAAATAAGGTTCACTAAAGATATCTTCTAATATTTGTGTCATTATTGTAGTTACTACGGATACTTATCTAACGCGCACCACTGGATATGCTAGAACACCCAATGTATGTTACACACTAAAGCATGTGAAAAAATATGACAACCAATGTATGTTACACACCAATGCATGTGAAATATATGACAACCAATGTATGTTACACACCAATGCATGTGAAATATATGACAACCAATGTATGTTACACACCAATGCATGTGAAATATATGACAACCAATGTATGTTACACACCAATGCATGTGAAATATATGACAACCAATGTATGTTACACACCAATGCATGTGAAATATATGACAACCAATGTATGTTACACACCAATGCTTAAATGAAATGGCTTTGCACCACTTATACTTATACAACACCAGGAATATTTATTGGAATATCTACCCTACAGTCTTTCTTGCTTCAGGCAATTGTCATTTTTCCCTATTTATTTGTCCTTGGTGATGTCGTTGTAATTGAGATCAACGTTTGATGGGGTTATTTGTATATATCTCTCATTTTTTCACAAACTAACATCGAAAGAAATGATACAATTCTGTTGTGTTCTAACTCGAGATCCAGAGGTATATTGCTCGTGGTATTAGGTCGGGTAAGTAACTCTCCACCTCCGGGAAGCGGGTTCGAATCCCATGTGGGGCAGTTGCCAGGTACTCACCGCTGGTCGGTGGTTTTTCTTCGGGCCCTCCGACTTTCCTTAACCAACAAACCTGGCACGTCCTGGCTGTTAATAGGACGTTATACTAATAAAACCAAATATTATGTCGGGACATCATAACCACTCGGCCAACGCGGGTTCCTACATGGCCACTGATATCTAGCCCAACAGAATTATGAAAACGTTAACCTTAGGATGAAATGTATCATTACATGAAAGAAATTAAAATAAATTATAATATCACAAACGCAAGAAAAAGTTTGTTTATAATAAGGAAAAATTTCAGTCAATTATGTGGCAATACGCCAAACAGAAAGATAAACAATAACGGAAAGGTCGGTCAGTGAAACGTCAGGTTTTTCTGGTATCTTATCTGCTATATCTATAATCGGTATGTCGAAAGCATCATCTCCCGGATATTGTTTTTCTATAAACCCGTATATAAATTTATCTATGTGCTATGTTAAGGTATAAAAGCGTCGTCGAGGTACAAGGCAAATCATACACATGACGACTTTCAGGTGCTTTAGGTAAAATCGCGATATAATGAATCTGATACCATTGTTTAGAAATACAATTGGAATATCATTTTGAATAATTTGTTGTTTTAAGTAGATTTTTGGAAATAGGAGTCCATACCATAGAAGAAAATGGGAGAAAAAACATATGTCCGTGCTCGTTTTTGAGCTGTTGTCACTCTTGACATTACTATTACTATTCAAATGCAATTAAATGTACAATGTAAATCATATTTGAGTACTTACTTCCATACCTACTTAATGTTACTTTAGTACTTATTGCATGAATTATGTAACAGGTGATAGGTTTTAAAGTGTACACGGAACGGAAAATAATATTTAGATATGTTATTCTCTTTGATCTCCTGACAAGAATGTTGAAAACCGCATCAAAATCGGCCGTTTCAGTACTGAGATACCGCCCTCCGAAGTGCTCGATTTTTACCTGTATATCGACTGCTAATCAGGGAATCGGCCGCTCACGCTGATTTGAGGAATAACCGGATGTGACGTCACGGGGACAACGGCAGTGAGGTGTTTGGTAGTGGTTATAGCACAAAGGTGGACATATATGTATTCCTGAAATGGGGTTACGAGAATTTTACAAATATATATACAGTATACAGTTAAGATGACGTTTTAATTATATATAAAATAGGAAATATTGCAACTGAAATCAGGCTAAATACATAAGTAGATTAGAGGAAACATGTATAAGTTATATATGTTATGGTATAAGCCTGGACCTTAAGCTTGTATACAAACTTTTAACTAGAAATCTTATGTCTGTTTTAACAGCTTACTAAATTAACAGACCTCGAGAATATTCAATTTGCATTATGTTATCTAACAGACGAATTCGAAAAGTGATGGCCATATAATTATCCATTTGAATATATTTACACTTGCTAGGCTTGGTCACTATACTCTAATACTAGCCGATTTTGTTTACCATAACTGCATGGTAACATTGAACTTTGAACTTGCGTAAGGAAATGTTCTGTGCAACGTAAAAGGACTACTTTTTTTTAAAAAGAAACACATGGCTTTGTTTACATTTTGACGCAACATTACGTGTATATTGTTGTTTTTCATAGAATTTTGGAAAAATGTAAACAATATATACATGTTTTATATTTATATATGATTCAAACAATTTTTAAATTAACAATTGTATAAAGAAACGGAAAAATATCCCGACCGGGGCGACGTGCTTTCATATTTGTTAAAAATGATGGATGTCAAATGTAAACATTACCTCTGTGCCTATGTTCGTCCTACGATCGAGTCTTTGGGGTAGACGGGTGTGAGACCCTCTGATAGAGGTCAGTTATAAACATATCCTCTTGTCTTTGTTCTTTGAGTATTTAATCATGTGTATTATAAAACATGCACCGCTAATAATCCACGTGTTGACAGTTCCGCGTCACCACAAATACATTGTATCCATCGAACACAAGTGAATTTGTTTCATCTATCGATGGCGATATGGATCTAAGCGTAGATTATAAAATCACATGGCTCCCAAGGATGTAAAACCGTCAAGTCAGACGACAATTCAAACACATTGAGTTACTTGAAAATCGGTGTCCGACAACTTCGGCAAACTCCAGTGTGTAAGCGTGCGTCAGCTTCGCCTCGCTGCACAATAACGGTCACCGAGTTCACACATGTGGCCGTGTACAAATTCTTTATGTTATTATGCTATATATTAACTTTTAGCAAAATTTAATATATATTTAAAGTTCTGATCTGATTAAATAAAATTATCTATGAAATTTACTTTGTTTGTCATGTTTATTTTACACTAAAATATTGAACTTTTTTTGTCGTCGCGGATGAATAATTCTACCTTACGTGAAGCGTCATCATTCGCTGTTTAATTGAGTAAGCTCCTCCCACTTTTGACCGACTTTTATTGAATAATTACGTCACTTTCAAATGACGATTTTATTGCATAAAATATAAATAAAAAGTCGTGTCAGTGTAAATATAGGGATTGGATTTCGTTTTTATGTTAACCATGCTTTTGGAGCAATTCCTTTATTTTCAACCATGCTTTTGTAAATATTTATGTTGGTTATATCAATTATCCTTTTAGTTATCTTAAACTAAAAGCATGTTATTATTTTCTAGCACACGTTATATTTTTATGCTGTGTTATCTCTATCTTTGCATGCGTTTGTCTTTTTAAAATGATGTTAAATTTAGTGGCTGATGTTATTATTTATTTTGCATTGTTTTTCATTTCATTTCACGTGTTAGTGTCAGCAATGAGTGTTAATGATTTTTGTTTCCCATGTTATTGCCAGAATGTTACGTGATTTTTATGTGAAACTTTGTTAGCATCAACAGAACATGTGATTATTTACATGACCACGTTAAGAGTATCGTTGGAAACGTTATTGTTTTTGAAAGCGTTATTTATTTTTTTGTGCTGTGCAACATGAGGCAAAATTAGGGTTGTGTTGAAACGCGTTATTTTTTTTGACATATTTTGTGGAACAAGTGCTAATACATTGTATATTACAAAATCTACTATAATACCAACTGTTAAATCCAGTTTCTAAATGACTTATATCAAATATGCACGTCGAAAACAGTGTTAATGAGTTGCATTTAATTAAATACATTAGTAATGTAACGTGCTTTGTCTACGGTTATGAAAAGTGTAATAATATATTCAATCCATAGTAATCCGACTTGCCTAACCGCGGCACGGAGTATGGTACTTGCCCGCGCGGGTCAAGCCTATTGTTCTCTCTATATGACAGGACAATGTATTGTGGTAACCTTATTTGATGAGCCGTGACGTAAACGACCCAATGCGAGGCCAGCGCAGCTCATCTAAGCTTATCAAATGCTTGCATTACGGCGCTCGAACACCAACCTGTGAAAAATTCCTACGCCAGCGACAGCGCAGTGTAATTATTGAAAAAAAAATCACGACAGAAAATAAAAGTTTCAAATTTTTTTTGTCGAGCCGTTAGACTGTACTGATGATACCAGTTTGAATTGCAAAGTTTGTGACTGTAACATGAAAATTTTTTATGTTACAATTTAAGAAAATACGGGTTTGATCGAGCTTCGCTAGTGTTGGTTCTACCTGTGACCACTCACCTGCCCTGGCCGCGTGGCAATAACTAATATCGGTTATTTGACTGCACGGCTCCCAAGATATCCCATATTTATAATCGACTGATCATACCTAGGAATATTAAATTACGTCGTATCGCGAACCAAAAATGGTTCAACAGAACTATTTCAACTGTAACCTAAAATTATTCGCTAGTACCGGAATCGTCGCATCAATTCTTCCCGTAATTTCTAAGGTGTATTAGTAAAAATTCTAAGATTTTTTGTGGATGTGCTAAATGTGCAACTGGTAGCATTAAAAATCCCTGGAATTTCAATTTTCATTTGAACACGATAAATGTTATCATATATCTGTATGATAGTTTTCTAGTTACTACATTTATTTAGGAACAGTTCTTTTGCCTTTTTAAATAACCAAAGTTTACATTCACTGTATCCAAATGTTTACTCAAAACCTGTTGCCAAAGAAGTTTAATTTTTTTAATTCGTATACGTATACGTATATATTGCTGTAATCCTTCGACATGTATACGTTCTATAAGGCTTATAGTTACCTTACCTTGTGTAGCCGCGGGACTACTCTGACATCACAAGACCACGAGAACCGCCATAGCACATAATCTCGTGACCGTAGTCGACAGCTACCCGTAAAATCACGACCAAAACCAACCGATAGCGCTAGTGTGATGTAGATATTTGGAAATTTCCGTGATAAGATTCAATGCAGTAAATACTAATTACCTTAGAAATTACGGAAGATGCTATATGCGACGATTCCGTAATTACAGTACTAGACTGGAATAATTTTAGGTTAAACCTTTTAGTTGAAATAGTTCTTAGAACCATTTTTGTTTCTGAATAAGTCACTTTCCATTTTTGTTTTACCTTGTGTACGACATATATATATATGTGTATGTAATATATATTCCTAGGTATGATCAGGTATATTTTATTTCCATTTGCTTTTACATCTTCATTTTAAAAATTGGGGGTGACAATAAAAAAAAACCTAGATGCATAGATGTACGGGGTTTCCATAATTCAAATCACAATCCAATTAACGGATGTCCTAACCTGATTGACAGTAAGACAATAGCAAATACCGATATAGTCCACCGATAGCAAATTGCCCGCGGCCAGTAATTGCAGGTGAGTTCGATGAATGGCGGCGTGTACAGGTAAACAACATCCTGGTCAAGGTATTACATAACCATCAAACCAAAGGCATGGCTAATTATATATCTATAATATCGGTGTATCTACTCGTATATCGATTAAAAATTGAAAGCGACCGCACGGTCTGAAAAAAATAGTTTGTTTTGCTTAATATCTCAATTATATGATCTTTTATAATATCAAAAGTAAATTTTTTCTACCACATGTTGAAACGTTTTACGGTATTGCAATAAATGTATCTCGATTTATTCGGTTAGCAACACACAACACAATGTTTGTAATGATCAAACATCGGTGCGTACGTATGTCAAGCATCATATCCTTGATGCTCTAATCAAGGATTTCTTAAATTGTAACATAAAATTTCATTTTACAGTCACAAACTTTGCAATTCACAATGTATCAAAGATACAGACTACAGGAAAATGTTATCTAATTAAAGCTTATTCGTTGCTGAACTCCTCGACAAAAAATCTGAAACTTTTATTTCTGTGTGGATTTTTTTTCATAATTACACGAAGATACCTAGTTATCCACCAGCCTCCGCATCCAGGTGAAATTGTATAGGGTTACGTTGTTCATCGCGGTTCTCACAATTACGCTTTCGTCCCGCATTGCTTAACATTTTATAAGAAAACGAAAGTTCATGACAATGCTATTTAATAATTAAAAAAAATCAAAGAAACGTAGCAACAATCCCAAATCGCTGAAAATACGTTTTTGAAAATCACAGGTAGGTGTGTCGAGCGCCGTATGCAAGCATTGATAGTGATGAGCTGCGCTGCCTCGCATAGGGTCGATTACGTCACGCACCAAATAAGTCTCGTTACCACAATACATGTCCTGGCACCGAAATGCGGATATCTATGTGTCCGGCAACTAATGACTCCGAGTGTCTTGAAAGGAGAACACACCTCATTTTATCGTGACACAAATTCTTTGATAGTAGAGTATAGTTTTCCTTTGCTAGATGGACTTATAAATCTTGATGTCATGGTACCATTTTTCAATAATCTTTGTTGAAGTTAAAAGTTAATGGCTTAAGTTAACAAGCCGATTCCAAACAGTACATACAAATTAGCGTAGATAATAATACTTGACGAAAATAAAAGATCCACGACTGCTTGACCCGCGGGCAATTTTCACGGGTCGCTGCGCATGTTACATGTCCGTGCGCGGTAGCAAGTCGGATACAATGGAGTTTGTTTTGACAGTGATTTTAGCATGAACTTGAATATATATTTCACTTTTCATAACGTAGACAAAACGTACAATACAATGTATTTAATTAAATAAATGCATGTCAGTTTGCATCATACGTATTGTAACTGTATTCAAGGGACGTGCATTTGATATTTATTTGTGTCTTCCCTGTACGATACGACATAGCATATAGAAACTGAATTACCGTTGGTATAGTAGATTTTGTAATATACATGTATAGCACTTGTTCCAAAATATGCCTCAAATAATGTTGTGATATATATAAAATCAGCCATTCAAGAAATGTACACAATTTCGTTAATCAAAACAGATTCCATAATATGCATAACTTCGACAAATAATTTTGTTAATCAGCCATTCAAGAAATGTACACAATTTCGTTAATCAAAACAGATTACGTACGTTATCAGAAACATATCTATATATTATATTTATAACGTAATAATCAATAAACTTGAAATACACAATATGTTAAAAAAAAAACATCAAATCTTTGTACAGTGTAGTTACACTATGACCGATTCGAAGGATTTAAACGTCCTTGTCGATTCCAACACAACCCTAATATGTAAGGAATTTTCAATAAATTTATACAGTGAATGCAAACTTTGGAGAAAAAGAACTGTAAATATAGTAACTGAAAACTATATACATGTGTATATTCCATGCTCAGTTGCACAGCACATGCGATACGGTAGCGATACAGTGACAGCGATACCGCCAGTCGACTATATCTTGGGAGCCGTGCTCTCGTTATGGGTGAGTGGTCAACGCACTAGCGAAGCTCGCCCGCCGGCTCACTGCGCTGTCGCCGTAGGGGGTCAATGAGAACAATAGGCAGTGGTATTTGCACGAAAAAAAATAACGCTTCAAAAAAAATAACGTTTCCAACGATACTCTTAACGTGGTCATGTAAATAATCACATGTTCTGTTGATGCTAACAAAGTTTCACATAAAAATCACGTAACATTCTGGCAATAACATGGGAAACAAAATCATTAACAATCGATTGCTGACACTAACACGTGAAATGAAATGAATAACAATGCAAAATAAATAATAACATCAGCCACTAAATCTAACATCATTTTAAAAAGACAAACGCATGCAAAGATAGAGATAACACAGCAGCAAAAATATAACGTGTGCTAGAAAATAATAACATGCTTTTAGTTTAAGATAACTAAAATTGTGATAATAACAGTAAAACAGATATAACCAACATAAATATTTACAAAATCACGAATATGGTTAAAATAACAGTTTAAGAACGAAAATTAACAGAACAGGGCTACCAGTTAACATAAAAACGAAATCCAATCCCTATATGGTTTCTGTTATAAATAATAAAATTCACTAGGCCTATGGATTTCAAGAATCAGCATGACGAATAGAAAATGTCTGAAATGTATTTTATAGTTCAATACACGTAAATATCATAGACATAAATTGGGGGGGGGGGGGGGGGGTTAAACAATATTAAAAAAAGGAAATCACTTGCGAGATTGAATTTATGATATATAATTCATATTTATACATGACCGTCGTGAGGGCGAGCTTGTTGAACCAAATACATGCAAAAACAAAGCAGAGACTTGTTCTGATTGAAATTGGCTGTTTATTAAATATAAACGCCTGACTTGAAGATATTTACTTTTCAAGTCAATATAAAAACAAATTGACCCCACAAGACATCATTTGGTTCTAGGTGGGGATAAAAAACGCCCCCATTTTATAGACACATTCACATAATACAAGACACATTAACATAATAATATGGTAAAGAATACAAAAAATTAAAATTACAGAATCTCAATAACCAAATTGGAAGGAGGAGGGGGTGGAGGCGGCTTTCAATTCAATTTGTTAAAAACGTAACAAATCAAAAAACTGACTGACCTTGAAAAACGTCCTTCTTCTCTTTGTTTCTCTGTCGCAGCTCTGATGCGCATGCGTAATGACTATTATATATCTCCTACCCATCTCCCCCTTCTGTATCACCGAAAAAACCGCGAAATTTAAAATGACTTTTACACTTAAAGCTTACTTTACGATTACGTTTAACGACAACTCCTAGCATGTATAAAGTACATTAAAATGTTATTTTAATTATCATTTATACATGACCGTCGTGAGGGCGAGCTTGTTGAACCAAATACATGCAAAAACAAAGCAGAGACTTGTTCTGATTGAAATTGGCTGTTTATTAAATATAAACAGGTCACTAAACACCTTTCTTACGTAATCTGGTTAGCCCCCTCATTAGTCTCGGTTGACCACGCGTTTTAGTTACTGCAGTATACAGGTATAGAGATTTACGCAGCACGACATTGGCAATTCGGAAGTATTTTGATTTTGATACTAGATATTCGGATAAGACATAGACATCTTCAATCTCGTTTTTTTCGTCTGACCCGTGCATGATTTATTTTTCAATTAAAGACACTAATGATTGAACATGAGCAAAATATCAACAAGTCGTCGGATATGCTGTATTATATGAAAGCTGAATGTATTTCGTTAAAAAAATGGATCGATTTCAGTTATAACGCAGTTAAAAGATGCATTTACATATATGCAAAAAAAATCTGTTTAAAATCATACCATCATAATTCGTATTGACAGGCCTAGGTTATATCAGAGATTTATACTCAAGACGGACATGTCTTAAGTTCCTTAACGTACCTGTACCACAAGAACTTACAAACCAATCTTTTGATGCCCTTGGCGCGGTCCTCGATATTTGTGAACGTTCGCTTGACGTTAAAGTTCCCACCAACGCGATCTCGAGATGTCACATCTTAGGTCAAATAAAAAACAACAAAGTAAACATTATCGTTCGGTTCGTAAGATATTACGATAGATTGAGAGTATTTGAGGCCAATAACAGACTCAGAGGCAATCCACATGGAACCCTTATAGTTGAAGCCCTGACTAGAAAACGACAGACAATCGTAAATCAACTAAATAAATTACGCCATGAAAAACAAATCGAATCTTTCAGGACCAGGGACGGACGGATTTTTGCCAAAAAAGACTCGGGCTCCCAAAAAATCCAAATCCAAAACCTATCTGATATTGCAAGTGTAGTCCCCGGCTACGTTTTCGCACCTAGACAAATGGACATTGTTAGTTAATTCGATAATGAAAACCCTTCATGATGTTACTTAACCAATTGATATGGCTTAATGTGTCTTATTCAATTGTATTTGTATTACCGGTGTCATCTTTATTCAATTTAACAAAAAAAAAAAAAAAAAAAAAATCTTTATCTCATTTACGAAGACGGAATAGAAACTGTATACCGGACAAGTTTAAGAATATCATAGCTAACGTGTGATTAAGATGATTTAGTATAATTTCTAATCGATAATTTTTCTTACGCATGGATCCGGTTGCATCATTTTTCCCAAGACGTGACGTTCGAGTAAAAGTGTTACACTGTATATATGTAAACTGCACAAACCATTTCGTGTAGATTACTGATTAGCGCCCGTGACGCTCTATGCATACTGTACTAACCTTTCGAGTAACTTACTGAAAATTCCAATTCTAGTGTTACACAGTATTGATACATACTATTCTTAACTTTCGTATAACTTAATGATTAGCGCCCGTGACGCTCTACTATTAGTGTTACACTGTATTTATGCATACTGTACTAACCTTTCGAGTAACTTGCTGAAAGTTCCAATTCCAGTGTTACACTGTATTGATGCATAGTATTATTACCTTTCGTTTAACTTAATGATTATCGCCCGTGACGCTCTACTACTAATGTTACACTGTAATATGTATACTTTACACTTTCGTCACTCTCGAGTAACTTAATTATTCTGATTATCGTCCGTGAAGCTCCAGTTCTAGTGTTACATTGTATTGATGCATACTGTACTTACCTTTCGAGTATCTTATTAATTATCGCCCATGACGCTCTAGTTCTTGAGTTCCTGTTCTAGTGTTACACCGTATTATGGTTAGGGTACTTACCTTTCGAGTCACTTACTGTTTATCGCCCGTGAAGCTCCAGTTCTATAGTTTATGCATAGCGTACTTACCTTTCGAGTAACTTTCTGATTATCGCCCGTGAAGCTCCAGTTCTGGAGTTTATGCATAGAGTACTTACCTTTCGAGTAACTCACTGATTATCGCCCGTGAAGCTCCAGTTCTGGAGTTTATGCATAGAGTACTTACCTTTCGAGTAACTCACTGATTAACGCCCGTGAAGCTCCAGTTCTAGAGTTTATGCATAGCGTACTTACCTTTCGAGTAACTTACTGATTATCGCCCGTGAAGCTCCAGTTGTAGAGTTTATGCATAGAGTACTTACCTTTCGAGTAACTCACTGATTATCGCCCGTGAAGCTCCGTTTCTAGTGTTACACTGTATTTAGCATATTTTTATGCATACTGTACTAACCTTTCGAGTCACTTACCGATTATCGTTCGTGAGGCTATGCATACTGAAATTGATAACAGAGTATCCTTTTATATATATATTTTTTTCTCAGCCTCTAATTCATTTTAATTCATTAAATATGAGTGTGTGTGTTATGAGCAGGTTGCATCTGGTTTCAGGCTAAGGAGTTATAATTATACTTTTGACAATGTCATCACTTTCTTTTATAATCCTATTATCCCTACTGTATTAATTTGATCAGTTAAACAACCTTTCCATGGGTTGCATTCGGTATGTATGTCCGTCAAATGGCCACATTGACCTATGAACTGTCCTTTTTGTGGTGGTCATGGGATGGTCATGGGTATGGAATGCGGTCTTCGGCACGGGATGTTAATAATTTGTTTGTGGAAATTTATATATATATAATATATATAACTCAAGAAACACTCCTATCCATTCTAAATTGTTCTAACTCCTTCGTATATTTTTTCCCCAATTTTAAGATTGGTAAGGGTCTGTGAGTGTGTGTGTTTGTGTGTGTGCATATAACTTTTATATATGTATATTCACTGTATATATCTTTCAGTTGTATATATATGTTCGAATTTTTTCCTTATACACTTTTTTTTCCAATAATGTCCACATTATCAGTTTTGTATATTTATATAAATATATATATCATATTTTAGACTAAAATATATTTTGGTGTTTGTAGGGTATTTAAATACAATTGTCTTACTAGAATCATTTTATGAATGCTAATAGTTAAAAGTTATCTATGTTTTGATAATTATTTCTTTTCTCTTTTCAACGACACTATTATTTTAACATTCATTTTATTGTTGAAATACTATTGCAGTGTTGCCCCGACCCAGGTCAACTCGAACACGTATCGGCTCCCCATGTACCCTCTCTTATATTCCCCTCACCTATCTTTTCCCAGTCAACCTGTGTTTTTCCTTGTTCTTTTTCTGTGTCTAATGCATCTTTCTTTTTCTCTTTTCTCAAATTTCTTTTGTCTCTCTTTTTCCCTTTCTTACCCAGCGCAACTTATTTTTCGGATGGTGCAATACTTTTTTGAATTTGTAGCTACATGTACCTCTGGTCATTTTCACACATATTTTTCTATTTGTTATTATTTTTACCCTCCATAATGGGTTGTTGCACTGATACGTGGAGGTGTGCCATTGGTACTTTTTACTGTAAAACATGTTATATTGGTAAACGGTTAAACTTTACTGGCAAACCGGATTCCTTTTTCAGTTTGTTTTGTCTACCTTACCTGCTTACAAACGTTTGTGAATCAAAACATTATTTTTCTTCTTTTGCTTAAATTTGTGCTGTCGTGTGATGACTATGATAGTAGTGGTAACTGTACATCATCGTGTTTACGTAGATATCAAAGTCAAAAAGTTAACATTTACCATTTCAAAAAGTTTATTAATTCACTAATTAGAGTATTATTTTTATGTTTTCGTAATAGTCAATTCTCTATAACTTTGTTGATTCTTTTATTGTTATGTATGGATGTTGAATCAAATCCAGGCCCTGGTATTGACGAGCTTTCAGTATTTCATCTTAATGTAAGAAGTATCAGAAATAAGTTAGATTACATAGAAGATATTGCAGGTGAATATGATATATTGTGTATTACAGAAAGTCACTTGGATGACCAATTTCGTACAGATGACTTACTTATTTCAGGTTTTCACACTCCTTTTAGATTAGATAGAAATTTTGCTGGTGGTGGTGTTGTTGTCTACGTAAATGACCTATTAAAAGTTGACCGCTTAGTAGGACTTGAACATCCGGGTGATGAAGTTATATGGATACAAGTCAAACTTAAAAATACTAATTTTTATTATTTGTGCCGTATATCGGCCTGAACATTCTGTCTTACCTTTCTGGGATAACTTGCGAGCATCTATACATGACGCTTTCGATATATCACCAAATTTGATCATCACCGGTGACTTCAACGTTGACTTGTTAACTGTTGCACAAAATCATGTTTTCATTGATATTATCAATTCTTTTAGTCTATCGAATGTTATACAGCAACCTACACGTATAGGTCAAACTAGGTCATCCTTACTTGATCCGATACTGTTAAGTGATTCCGTACTCCATAATGATTCGTCCGTTTTAAATATTGATAGGTATATTAGTGATCATGAAGGTTGTGTAGTTAGTGTTAAATTGCCGTGTGCCTTTAAATCAGTGTATAAACGTAAGATTTGGTTATATAAAAGAGCAGATTTTCTTAAGTTAAATAATCTTATATCTGAATATGATTGGGAAAGCTCCTTACTTAATGCTGAATCCGTACATATCGCATGTGAGATGTTTACCATACTTTTTATAGATTTTGCCGCTCAGTGTATACCTACTAAAGATGTTATAATCAGGCCAAATGACAAACCATGGATGACGTCAAAATTAAGAAAGCAAATCAGAATTCGGGATCGACTACATAAAATAGCAAGAATTTCTAATCATCCTCGAGATATACAAAAATTCAAAACACAACGTAATAAGGTTAACAATATGAAAAAATATAGTCGTCAAAGTTTTTATGAAAATGTGCATGGCATCATCGATACTTATTTTTGTTCTGACCCCAAGGCTTATTGGAGATTGATTAAAAGACTTATGAAATCTAGTGGTACTTCACAGACTATCCCTACCCTTATTGATCCAACAAGTGACAATTTAGTAAATAGCGATGAAGATAAATCTAATTTGTTAAATGATTATTTTTGTAGTATAACCCGTATTGATGATAGTACTACCCCTCTCCCCGATGTAGCACTCAAAACCAACAAAACTCTTAATGCTATTAGATTAAATCATAGTGAAATTAAAGATGTCTTAAAAACTTTGAAACTCGGCAAGGCCTCGGGTCATGATGAAATCAGTCACCATATGTTAAAAAATGTTTGTAACACTATTTGTAAACCACTTGAAATATTATTTAATATGTCACTAACTACTGGTGTATACCCCAGGTCATGGAAACTAGCAAAAGTTATGCCATTATTTAAAAAGGGTGACAAGCACTCTCCATCGAACTATCGTCCAATTTCTCTATTATCAACTGTGGGTAAAGTTTTTGAACGTGTCATTTTTAAGCATATCTATAACTATTTTCATGACAACTCCTTGTTTTATAAATATCAGTCGGGTTTTTTGCCAGGTCACTCCACTGTTTATCAATTAATAGAAATGTATCATAATATTTGTTTATCGCTTGAAGAAAAAAAACATACCTGTATTGTATTTTGTGATATTTCTAAAGCCTTTGACCGTGTATGGCATAAAGGTCTATTAGTAAAATTAAAGTCATATGGAATTGGTGGTGAACTGATCGTTTGGTTAAAGGACTACTTAAATCAAAGGCAGCAAATGGTTTGTATAAATGAATCCGTCTCCAATTTGAGCTCTATTGATGCCGGAGTTCCGCAAGGTTCTATCCTAGGACCTCTTTTATTTTTGATATACATAAACGATATATCCGATATTTTTTATTCTGCATCTCGTCTGTTCGCTGATGATACCTCTCTCCAATGTTCCTCATCTTCCTGTTTTGAAATTCAAACTATCCTAAATAGAGATCTTGAAGCTCTGAATACGTGGGCCAAAACCTGGTTGGTCACTTTTAACCCTGATAAAACCGACGTACTTTTTATCTCAAATAGAAATGAAATAGATGAAATGTTAGAACTTGTGTTTGACGGAAATATTTTAGACTTTACGGATAGTCATAAACATTTGGGTGTAACTTTGAACTCTAGTGTAAAATGGGGGGACCATGTCGTAGCTATATACTCTTCAGTTATGAAGAAAATAAATGTTATGAGAAAATTGAAATTTATATTAAGAAGAGATGCTCTCTTGAGAATTTACTTAACGTTTATTTTACCAATCTTAGAGTATGCTTGTGAATTGTGGGATGGTTGTACTATTTTAGAAGCTGAAAAGTTAGAAAAAGCTCAACGCGAAGCTGCAAGAATTGTCACGGGTCTTCCATCTTATGCAAGTGTTCATGCCTTACAATTTGAAACTGGTTTAGAAACTTTATCGGATAGAAGAAAGAGAAGAAAACTTCAACTTTTGTATAAGATGCATAACAATCAAACTCCAGAATATCTTTCTTCCCTACTTCCTCCTACTGTTCAAGATAATGTTAGATATCCATTGAGAAATGTAAATAATTATAGAATCCCATATTATAGATTATCGTCAACTTCATCTTCATTTTTACCGTCAACACTTCGTTGTTGGAACTCCCTAGACAATTCTGTCAGATCGTCAGCTTCAATTACCATTTTCAAAAATTATCTAAAACCTCTTAACCATATCTCTCCTCCTTCCTTCTTTGGTATCGGCGACCGCAAAATTAATATTATTCATACTAAGCTCAGGCACCAGTGTAGTTCCTTAAATTATGATTTATTTCGAGTGAACCTTGCAGAAACTCCGAGCTGTTTGTGTGGACATTTATGTGAGAATGCTTATCATTTTTTTCTTTGAGTGTGTCCTTTTTGATATAGAAAGAAACATTTTAGTTCAGAAATTAAATAATTTAAATTTGAATATTCCCTTAGATCTTGACTTACTGCTATTTGGTAGTCAAGAACTATCTTCAAATACCAATTCGGAACTATTCATATGTGTTCAAAATTTTATAAAGGGCAGCAAAAGGTTTTGAGAAATCAATATCGTTACACAGTATATGCTTTGAATATGTACTATTGTTGCTTGTATTATTTTGCACAATATATATATTTATTTTTTGCCCATCCATAATAAAAATGTTATGCTTTCTCTCTCTCTCTCTCTCTCTCTCTCTCTCTCTCTCTCTCTCTCTCTCTCTCTCTCTCTCTCTCTCTCTCAAAATATATTCATATATTTATTCATTATCTAACTTTATATGTATTTAAAGCAATTGTAATTATTTATATGTCAATGTTGTTGGGAAAGGGCTTTTATAAGTTGTAATAACTTGTGTCCGATCCTTTTGTAAATTTGTTTGCAATAAAATACGTTTAAACTAAATAGTAGGGAATGATATTTAAATCTCTGGTTATATGAAAAAGTCAGAAATTTATAAAGCGAGTTTGACAAGTTTGTTTGTTTGTTTGTTTGATTAATTAACGTCCTATTAACAGCTATGGTCATGTAAGGACGGCCTCCCATGTATGCGGTGTGTTGCGTGTATGTTGTGCGAGGTGCGTGTTTTGGGAGACTGCGGTATATTCATGTAGTGTCTTCTTGTATAGTGGAACTGTTGCCCTTTTTATAGTGCTATATCACTGAAGCATGCCACCGAAGACACCAAGCGACACACCCCACCCGGTCACATTATACTGACAACGGGCGAACCAGTCGTCCCACTCCCTGTATGCTGAGCGCTAAGCAGGAGAAGAAACTACCACTTTTATAGACTTTGATGTGTCTCGGCCAGGGGACAGAACCCAGAGCCTTCCTCACAGGGGCGAACGCTCACCTAAAGGCCAAAAGTGAGGCGGTGCCAAGGGAGGCATTAGGAAGGATAAAGTTTGTTATGAAGAAGAGAAAATATAAGATCCTAAATTTAGTCGCCTTTTACGATCATGCAATAGGGGCAGCAGGTACAATTCTTACGCCCTACCTGCAGGGCCAAGTTTGACAAGTAGACATTCAACGACACGAGACGGGTTTTGGATAATCCTTGGTATAATAATGATGTATATGTGGTTTCTACAACGTACGTGGATTATTATGTACATTTTATTGCGTATAATTATGCAGAGATGTTCATTTATCTACGAGAGGTACATCAATATATGCATGGTATAAATCCCTATTTTCAAGCGTATTCTAAACTCATATCTGTGATTGAGGATAATATTTATTAGGTATCGGACATGAACACTGGTATTTGTGTATTTAAAATCGATATTTACCAACAGATAGTTTTTATTAGATGGCAGACACCGAAAATCGCCACTCTATCATATGCGAGTAGAGTAGGGCCCGTTGTCCTCGTGGCGTCACAGGTCAGGGGTCCCGAATCGGGGTCAATGGCTTGGGGCTTCAGGTGTGTTCTAGAGAATAGTCGCATTATCTCTAATACCGTAACCGCTATGAAGCTTGAACTTTCTCCTTTCTAAATTGTATCCAATAACGCGTTAATCAAGCCATATATGCCAAACCATTCCGTGTACACTTTAACCCTTGCTTATAATGATATAAGTGATAAAGGAATACATTAACCCCATCCATTTTAATGAGAAAAACACTTGTAAATGACAGTATATTGGAACATTATATTACACAGTAGAAATTCTGATATTAAGAAATTACAAATATGAGTTTTTTTGTTGTTTTGATTTTGTTGTGTTTGTCGGTTTCATAGTTATTATTGAACTATGAATATATTCTTTCCAATATTATATTAAGATATATCAAGGGAGACAACTCGAATAATTAGTTACTAACTAGATGAAATTACAGCACGCTCTGCTAAAAACTAAACACTTTTTATAACCTTCTTTTAACAGAATTTATTCGATGAATGCAGTGTGACACGTATAATGTTTTAGCATTTTTAACCTCGAGCTTCGAATTTCTAACGTTTGTGTAAATCTTCCAAGTGTACATAGTAAGTCAATCGTTAAATGTTTTTTTCAATGTGTGACATGTAATGTATATATACTTCTTACGGAAATATAAAACATGCACATAAAACGGGAAAACCAGACTTTCAAGATCATCTTAGATTATAGATTTATTACAAATTACTTGACCTAGCAGCAGAACTACAAGAGGATAATATAAGCTTTGTTTAGATTTTACAGTTTTTTGTATCGCATTCTTTTGTTATCATACTTATTTAACCTATTGTCTAAACCTGAAATGGAAAGGTGTATACATGCGTTATCTTTGCACAGTCAGTTAGACATGTTTCGGTGGAAATGTGTTTTATGGTTGGTGTTAACACAAACATTTATATAGAGGAAGTTGTGTGAATATCCATGTGATGGTCAAGTGAAGGTTAACTGTATCTATTGTCTATACTATCTTACCATACGTAAAGTGGAACCGTGTATCCAATCATTGTTCTGACATCATTAGGACACATAATGATGTAAGTGATTAGTTCTAATGTTATTTCCTCGTTCTTAGATGATATTACTATATACTTTGGCAGACAAATTAACATTCCACAAAGATTTGTCAACGAATATAGCAAATATCAATCAACATGTTAATATGAATTAAAAAAAAGATGTCCATATTAAATAATTGTTTCTTTGATTTGTATAGTATAAATGATAACTTGCATAATGACTATGAATTGGCGGTTAATACAATATTTCTGTACACGATAACTTGCATTATGACTATGAATTGGCGGTTAAAGTGAATAGTCGGGCAAAGAAAACCAGTCTAAATGCGTTCATTGGCCTTCCAAAAGTTCTCACATATTAATACGACGGCCAAGTTCTGCTTAGTTTCCCAGTTCTGACCATCAAAGTAAAGAAAAGTTGAAAGCATTGAAAGCGATCCTGCGCGGAAATATAACCACGGACATAGTGAGCCGGGAGGACGTTTTAGAATTTCCATACTTTAAATTAATTTCTTCTTACTCAGACAGATTTTGACGAGAGATTTAAAATTTTCCATTTCATTAGAAATTATACTGGATACATTCACACCATTTTTACTGACTTTAGCCATCCTTGCCCGACTGTTCACTTTAATATAATATTTCTGTACACGATAACTTGCATTATGGCTATGAATTGGCGGTTAATATAATATTACTGTACATGATAACTTTCATTATGACTATGACTTGGCGGTTAATATAATATTTCTGTACACGATAACTTGCATTATGACTATGACTTGGCGGTTAATATAATATTTCTGTACACGATAACTTGCATTATGACTATGACTTGGCAGTTAATATAATATTTCTGTACACGATAACTTGCATTATGACTATGACTTGGCGGTTAATATAATATTTCTGTACACGATAACTTGCATTATGGCCATGAATTGGCGGTTAATATAACATTTCTGTACACGATAACTTGCATTATGACTATGACTTGACAGTTAATATAATATTACTGTACATGATAACTTGCATTATGACTATGACTTGGCGGTTAATATAATATTTCTGTACACGATAACTTGCATTATGACTATGACTTGACAGTTAATATAATATTACTGTACATGATAACTTGCATTATGACTATGACTTGGCGGTTAATATAATATTTCTGTACACGATAACTTTCATTATGACTATGAATTGGCGGTTAATATAATATTTCTGTACACGATAACTTGCATTATGACTATGAATTGGCAGTTAATATAATATTTCTGTACACCATAACTTGCATTATGACTATGAATTGGCGGTTAATATAATATTTCTGTACACGATAACTTGCATTATGACTATGAATTGGTGGTTAATATAATATTTCTGTACACGATAACTTGCATTATGACTATGAATTGGCGGTTAATATAATATTTCTGTACACGATAACTTTCATTATGACTATGAATTGGCGGTTAATATAATATTTCTGTACACGATAACTTGCATTATGACTATGAATTGGTGGTTAATATAACATTTCTGTACACGATAACTTTCATTATGACTATGAATTGGCGGTTAATATAATATTTCTGTACACGATAACTTGCATTATGACTATGAATTGGCGGTTAATATAATATTTCTGTACACGATAACTTTCATTATGACTATGAATTGGCGGTTAATATAATATTTCTGTACACGATAACTTGCATTATGACTATGAATTGGTGGTTAATATAACATTTCTGTACACGATAACTTTCATTATGACTATGAATTGGCGGTTAATATAATATTTCTGTACACAATAACTTGCATTATGACTATGAATTGGCGGTTAATATAATATTTCTGTACACGATAACTTTCATTATGACTATGAATTGGCGGTTAATACAATATTTCTGTACACGATAACTTGCATTATGACTATGAATTGGCGGTTAAAGTGAATAGTCGGGCAAAGAAAACCAGTCTAAATGCGTTCATTGGCCTTCCAAAAGTTCTCACATATTAATACGACGGCCAAGTTCTGCTTAGTTTCCCAGTTCTGACCATTAAAGTAAAGAAAAGTTGAAAGCATTGAAAGCGATCCTGCGCGGAAATATAACCACGGACATAGTGAGCCGGGAGGACGTTTTAGAATTTCCATACTTTAAATTAATTTCTTCTTACTCAGACAGATTTTGATGAGAGATTTAAAATTTTCCATTTCATTAGAAATTATACTGGATACATTCACACCATTTTTACTGACTTTAGCCATCCTTGCCCGACTGTTCACTTTAATATAATATTTCTGTACACGATAACTTGCATTATGGCTATGAATTGGCGGTTAATATAATATTACTGTACATGATAACTTTCATTATGACTATGACTTGGCGGTTAATATAATATTTCTGTACACGATAACTTGCATTATGACTATGACTTGGCGGTTAATATAATATTTCTGTACACGATAACTTGCATTATGACTATGACTTGGCAGTTAATATAATAATATTTCTGTACACGATAACTTGCATTATGACTATGACTTGGCGGTTAATATAATATTTCTGTACACGATAACTTGCATTATGGCCATGAATTGGCGGTTAATATAACATTTCTGTACACGATAACTTTCATTATGACTATGACTTGGCGGTTAATATAATATTTCTGTACACGATAACTTTCATTATGACTATGACTTGGCGGTTAATATAATATTTCTGTACACGATAACTTGCATTATGACTATGACTTGGCGGTTAATATAATATTTCTGTACACGATAACTTTCATTATGACTATGAATTGGCGGTTAATATAATATTTCTGTACACGATAACTTGCATTATGACTATGAATTGGCAGTTAATATAATATTTCTGTACACCATAACTTGCATTATGACTATGAATTGGCGGTTAATATAATATTTCTGTACACGATAACTTGCATTATGACTATGAATTGGTGGTTAATATAATATTTCTGTACACGATAACTTGCATTATGACTATGAATTGGCGGTTAATATAATATTTCTGTACACGATAACTTTCATTATGACTATGAATTGGCGGTTAATATAATATTTCTGTACACGATAACTTGCATTATGACTATGAATTGGTGGTTATATAACATTTCTGTACACGATAACTTTCATTATGACTATGAATTGGCGGTTAATATAATATTTCTGTACACGATAACTTGCATTATGACTATGAATTGGCGGTTAATATAATATTTCTGTACACGATAACTTTCATTATGACTATGAATTGGCGGTTAATATAATATTTCTGTACACGATAACTTGCATTATGACTATGAATTGGCGGTTAATATAATATTTCTGTACACGATAATTTCATTATGACTATGAATTGGTGGTTAACATCATTCCCCTGTATACTTTGTATGGGTATTCCAGAGATAAACCGGTTATTGTTTTGAGCTAAATTAATTATGTTACTAAATACACTATCACTATGTGATGTTTAATGTTGATCCCCATTTAAAGGTTTGTGTTCAATCCAAAGTCAGTAATTTTAGTATGGTAGATTCAAAGTTGGTGTTTAAGCCCCGTATCACACGTAATCTTATGTTTTACTATATATCACAAAGCATTACGATAAATCTGACATTGGTCATTGTACTGATTGTGTGATTGACATGTGTGATAGAGTGGATTCGCTGTAGAATTTATCGGGAGGAATTAACATGGGCGTTTTTTGCTTATCATAGATAGCATTGATGTAAGGATATTAGCTTGCATATAATAAAATAGAGTATTATTGGCTGACAGCATTTTGTTGTTTCTTTAGAATACAACACGAATTGAATGTTCAATATTCATATGGAAAAGTGACAGGAATAACAGACAATCTGTTAGATATATGTGAGAAGTACAGACACAATCTATATAGCTGATGTACTAATAAGTGCATAAATACACTTATTTATTTGATGAGAATTGTTTATATGTATTCAAAAACAGATATCATAACCGTAGGTTCTCATATATAAGTGTATAATTGATGGCGGTAATGCTCTTCCGTAGTTATACCCCTAATACGTTAGACACAATTAGTTAACATTTATTATCCACCGGCAAACGATCGTCGATATATATTTGTATTTGATATATTTACTATTCAATAGTAACTATTTTGAACCATCCTTAATATCGTACAACAATTCCGTACTACAGTAATTTCACAATTACAATAGATATAAATTGTCGCTGGTATGTATCACACCGTGTCGAGAAACACACTTACAAATATGTGACTTAATCACAGTAAAACATCTAATGGAGTAGGGTAATATGTTATGTTCGGTCAGTTATATATATAATTAACATGTCACTAATTAAAACACTGATTAGATCGGTGTAATGACTACACGAGTTGTATATCGCGGTATACCTACTAGCCCAGGGTACTATATAACACTACAGTGTGTATCGATACGACACCAGTATCTACGGAATGATCTCAATTAAAATCGTACCGGTCGCCCGAGGTCTACATACCCTGGCTGGTGTGACGTTTATTCTGACCATTGTAATACATTAACGAGTCATTGTCTTTTGGTTGTATTCAAGCGAAGGGGTACCTACGTGTTCATTATTACATATTCTTTTATTTCATTATTTTTCGACTTAAAAATATATTATAGCATTAAATTTTGAGAGATATCAATATATGTCAATTTAATTCATTATATATTTTTGCTGAATTTGTTTCCGAAAATTTGTATGGTTTATTTCCCCCTAAGAAGGCCTCGTATAAACAGTACCCCTGGTTATTATATAGTCCATACCTACCCCGTTACTGTATATACCCGGCATCATCCACCCCGTGTATGTACTGTATATACCCGGCATCATCCATCCGGTAAGTACACTCATCACTTATTGTAAGTCACATGTTACATTCTCATTTCAAAACAGAGATTCCACTGTAATTCAAGTAATTTTCGGATACTGTAAAACTTAAATTTACAAATATGACACACGTTATGAATGCAATTGAAATAATTTTTAATATGCGATGAAATAGATCCCTTCGGATGCCCATATAGTTTAATGCACCTCTCCACTATCACTAGATCTGTATGTTCTTGTTCTATTGATTATAAAAATGTATCAAGAAATGATCATAACGGCCATGTACAAAATATACTGATATCTAATAAGCATACATTTTAACATATGATATCTTGAATAGTTTAACCTTAAGGAGGGTTTTTCCCAGTTAAAATACAAAATGTCTACTGATATCTGATAAGCAAGCATTTTAACATCTGATATCTTGAATAGTTTAACCTTAAGGAGGGTTTTTTTCAGTTAAAATACAAAATGTATACTGATATCTAATAAGCATACATTTTAACATATTATATCTTGAATAGTTTAACCTTAAGGAGGGTTTTTCTCAGTTAAAATACAAAATGTATATTGATATCTGATAAGCAAGCATTTAAACATGTTATTTCTTGAATAATTAATCCCTAAGGATGATATTCCCAATTACTACACTGAAGATAGTGTGTATGATAGATACATTGATGTTAAGGGTATTTAATTAAGAATAACAGTTCACTATGCTATTTTAGCATAAACTACGCATGATCCGACTATGGACGGTCTGATACGTGTTAAGTCTATTGGACCATTTGCATTTACTACATAGATTATTATAACTCTGATACGTTCTATAGCAAACTCCTATCTATTGGTATAAAAAGACGGACACGATAGAAGGCGACACACGTTAAACTCATTATAAAATGTACGTGTCATATTAACGTATGCTTATTTATTTTGCGTATATCGGATATGAGGCGAGGTATACAAAATTTAGATAGGAATAAACTATACCTAATCCTCTGCAACGGAATTATGTAACGAATTTTGAACCGTGATTTATGAATATTTACAGTTTGCACTGACATGGACTCAATAACCATGCTTTCTGGTATTATCATTATCAGTGTATAATGTTAGCACAACACGTGCGGCGATTCTATTGTTACGGGAATAGTCGATGGCGTAGTAACGTGGAGTCATGATCCCACTTTTGGCGGGAACATATGAATAAATTAATTCCAATCAGCTGTTCAATCGAATTCGTTGACGAAGACGGAAGAGAAAAAAATATGGATATTTTGATAAAAAATATACAACTGCCGCGGGAATAAATAACATTCATTTTTTTGAAGCATCCAAGTGCTGGGATATTTGGTTTTGTTAAAAACCGAAGCCGAGTTACATAAAATTTACACGGGCTCCATTATCATTATACCCTCATAACCTCAACAAAATAAACATATATTCCTTAATTAATAGCATTAACTTAGGTTTGGGGGAATATTATTCATAAATTACAACACTTAGGCAGAATAAAAACCATAATTGGATATAATTCGTATCAAAGCTGATAGCTGTGTACCTGATATAGTTATACCGTTATCGTGGCCTTTGATTTCTGAACCAGGGTCATGTTAACATTGCCCGTTAACCTATTTTTGATACCTATTTGAAATAGTATTGATTGGTACAGTATCACATAACATTTTGTCCTCAAAGCCAACCTCGGAATATCTTTTATGTAGTCTGCCAAACCAGCCCATATTCTTTTACCACTTTTTTACAATATGGCTTCAATTAACATTCAAGATAGTATAAATAGCAAAAAGAATGAACAATAATTATTACCAGATCCATCAAGTCATGCTATAACTCCTTAAACGTGTGATTTATATATACATGTAGTGTAATCAATGATTTAGGCATTTATATTTTTATGAATCACGGAAAAATTACTGACATGTTTCATTAAAATAATGTATGTGTAGCAAAGGAATGAGATTTTCTACAACGCATTGGTTTAGAAACAACTTTTACAACTCCATATATTTTATTTTTTTCTAAATTTAAATGCTTTGTTACACATTTATGTTTTCTTTTAATAGAGTGAAGTTGACATTTTAAAGCATAGACTGACTTGCTCATATATGTATTTCTAAATTTTTACTTGCAGGGTTCATTGACATTTTGAAGTTATGAGGAAGGTTTCTTCTGCATAACCATATATCCACGATGTCTGTATCTGGCAGAAGCTTCCCGTTTAGTGCCAGTTTTGGTACCAGTAACAGTTACAGTGAACAGGAATGCACGCTGCACCCAGGGAAACCTATCACCATGGTGTGTGTCACGTGCCAGGATGAACTGGTATGCCCCACGTGCATTAAATCCGATCACCGAAAACACGAGTTTCTAGAACTTGAGGACGTTGTTCAGGATCGGCAAAACCTAATATTCCAGCACTTGGACGTGTCTGAGAACTCACTTCTAAGGTTAACGGACAATGTGACTCAGGTAAACAAGCGTCTGCGTGATTATAACGAACAGGTGGATAACGTAATCCACCAGATAAGGAATAGAGGGGAGATTATTAAGAACAACGTGGATCGTGTTACAGAGGATAATATCCGGGAGGTGGAGCGTATCAGGCGAAAAAACGTCGAGAAACTCTCCAAAGTCGTAGACCAGTTGAAGAGGCTCGAGACGGAGATTCTCAAATACAGCAAATCTGGAAAGAGTCTACCATTGTCGATGATTGATACGAGTCCTATAAGACAGGCCTTGGGTAAAAACGGCAACCGACCTTTAGCGAATGCCTCGATCCTCGAGGTTCCGAAATTTGTATCAGGAGACTTCAATTTATTAGAGGTCCGTACTCTCTTTGGTGAACTTCGCAGGGAAGCAAAAAGCGTCATGGTTGTCACCAATAACCAGATGGAGCAAGCCTACAGCTTCCTGTCATCCAAGGATCTCGGCTATCCGAATCCCGGTGCTGCTCTGGAAAACCCCGTCCGGGTTTCGGAGCATGAAACAGAGGTTACCAACATCTGTCCTGTCAACAATACAGAAGCTTGGGTGGTCCTGTGTGATACTGACGAGGTCAATCTGATGTCTACCATCAGCAAAAAGCCCATACAAGTCGTGACTACAAACGGGGTAGAGGTGATTGACGTTACCACTTCTCCAGACAGAAGACGGACGCTGATATGCTGTGCCGACAAAAGCATTCGAGAGATCAAAGGTGCATATGGACGCACGAAGGTCATCTTTTACACAGAGGCAGTTCCTTCTAGTCTCATTGTTACGCGGGAGAACTTTATCATCGTCGCGTTCAAGACAGGAGGACTTATTATCAAGTTTGATTCCAGAGGAAACGTTCTCCACAAAGTCCGTGGATCTTTGGTTGGAAGAATTGACTTCGACAACACACCAAAACCAATGCGTCTAAGGCAGAATCCTCGAAATGGGGATCTAGTCTTGTTCAACAGGGGTTCTGGCTACGTCACAGTAATGGACAGTGAAATGCGAATACGATTCCACTCCGCATGTGGCAAAAGCCAAGTAACAGGACAGTATGTGAAGAAAGGAGGCATCTCCCATTTCATGGTGGTCGATGCATGTTTTGACTCCTTGGGCAACATCTACGTTGTCGACACACTTCGGTCCGCCATCCTGGTTCTAGACAAAAGAGGCTCGATTTTGAGAACTGTGATGAACAGACAGGAATATGTACCGCGTCCTACGGCTATAGGTGTACAGCCGGACGATCGGGTGTGGCTGGGATACGAAGATGGAACTGTTCAAACCAGGGAGTCTACGACTCTTTAAATACAACACTTTATTATTTCATAACAAGGATTGTAGCGTCTTTGTGTAAATTACACCACGATTCAAGAACATATCGGTTAGTCTAACAGAGATGAAATAGAACGATTTGAAGGAAATTTGAAGGTAATGACCTTCACATTGAGACAGTTACTGTGGAAAGACTCGGTCTAATTGATAATTTTGTGCGCATTATTGTGTTTTGTTTTATAAAACAAAAGAGATAAAAAGATGACTATGAACTGTGAAGGTTTTCTTTTAAAACTGCCATTTTTTTCTTTGTTTGTCTTATTTATTGTCAACTACATAAACCATGAAGGTCTGTCTGTTATAAATAATTGTGAATAATGTTTATTTAGATAGTAGAATCATTTATATATTACCATTTCAAAAGATAAAAATAGAAATTTCTTCATTGTTTCTTCATTTTCTTATGTTGGGCGCATTAACATCAATACATTACAAAGAACGTTCAATGATATCTTCATATATGAGGGGTCGCGGTGGCCGAGTGGTTAAGATGTCCCGACATTTTACCACAAGCCCTCCACCTCTGGGATGCGGGTTCGAATCCCATGTGGGGCAGTTGCCAGGTACTGACCGCTGACCGGTGGTTTTTCTCCGGGTACTCCGGCTTTCCTCCACCAACAAACCTGGCACGTCCTTATATGACCCTGGCTGTTAATAGGACGTAAAACTAAAACAAACCAAAAAAAATATCTTCATACACAGGTAGTCACAAAATGTCAAGTAAATAATCGATATAGAATTAATTCACAAACTCAGATATTCGAAAAGAGTAATAATGTGTTGCCTATACATACAAGGGAACCCGGTAAGCTTGAAATCGGCTTTGTTAAAATACTCTTTAATTTGAAAGTAATTCTATTCCCCATTCATAAATAAAATACATTATATTCTGCTTGCTTACATCTGGACATTTTGCAGAGATGTTTCATTTTCTGGGGTCTTTGATATAACCGTATTTTCAAATATGTATATGAATTGTGAGAAAAATGTGATTTTTATAAAATGAAAATTCAGCCATGAAAATTCGATTTTAGATCATTTTATCATCGAGAAAATGCAGCAGAGTTACATGTACGCACAATTTAAGTGCATTTGAAATTACAGAGAAAAATCTGTTATTTTTTAGAATAATTCATTGTTAGATGATACAACAATAATAGTTTGACTGGACATTAGGTCAACCCTATAAAAGCTCTCTCCTTATAGAAAAAAATACAATAATACAATATTAACAGTGTACAGTTCCATGTACAACGGAATGGTATGATAACAACATGTAGTAAACTTAGTAAATTTACGAAATACAAACAAACGCATAATTTATTTGTTTTAGTAACAAAACATAACATACTATTTGATAAATCACAATGTAAAAGAATAAACAGATGTTATTTTCACACCCAGAAGGCATTTAAAACACCGAGGTGTAAAACTCACGATTGCACGATAGTACTGTCAGTTTGACATCAGTTATACATGTACTTTAACAGTTGTGACATCAGATAGTTCTTATCTCTACGAAAGCCTATTAGTGTCACATTAAAAAATTAAGAAATGCTTTTCTCGTTAATACGTGATAATTATGTCGTTATAAGGAGAAAGAAAATAATTATGTCGTTTTAACACGTTCGTTATCTCGTTTTAACGTGTGAATCATTTCGTTTTAACGCATTAGTTTTTTTTATCTTTAACAGTAACTATTTCTTAAATACCTGCGCAGAGGGTGCCTGTTAGGTGATGGTCATGGGTCCCTCAGAAATATCTATTGTATCTGTTCTAGAAGGACTAAAATACTAAAATGTCAGAAAAGGCCTTGCTAAATGACTGATCAACCATGGTATTGAAACCGTTTGATTTCAAGCAAGTTAAATGCATACACAACGCCATTCCATGATGATAGAGGTTCTGAACATTTACGTGATTTTTCATTCTAAAAACAGATATGGCTACAGATGTATCCGACGACCTTAATCCCAGACATAGTAATCGTGGTCTGGGACCCACTACATATCTATGCTTAATTCCTAAATAACTAAAATAATGTAATTATTAATGACAATGCTTATCAGAAAAGCAATATTTGCCCTTGTACACTTCTGATCTTGACCCCTCCAGTCAATTCTGTTGTACAATTTTGTTTCTTGATTTTGCTACAAACAGTAAGCTATAGCTACATACGATGTCAAAATGGACCGAATTTTACGCGTTAAAACGAAATAATTTACGAGTTTAAAGGAGATAATCAACGCGTTAAAACGAGACTAATAATGTGTTAAACGAGATAATTAACGCGTTCAAACGAGATAATTAACACGTTAAAACGAGAAAGTATTTCACTTTATTTTTCACACTAATATTATTTTTGACACTTATAGGCTTTCGTATATCTCTGACCTATGACAACGCCTTATCTAGCTCTCGGAACAGTGGAACTCTCTTTATCCTTATACCAAGACACAACGTAAGTACTGTATTTCTATCTTCTGGTGACATGACGTTATACAATAAATTATAATCAATAAAATGTTCTCTATGCAGACAGATAAGTACATGTTTAATGTAGTAATCAATGGTTTAGATATATGCATTGATTTGATTTTTTATACGTACTATAGCATAAAATCACAAAAAGTTATATCCATCTTGAAATCAGTAATGACTTTTAATCTATCTATTCGTCCGCTTGAGGCCATGTTCGCTACAAAACTCCCATCTTTTTCTTATCGTTTAAATACTTATTTTGAAATTTATTGCTATTTTGTCACGAAAAGGATAATATCTTTAGATATATTCACAAGGATTAGAGAATTACAGTTACATTTTATGGACCCACCAGAGTGCCCTAAGACCATTTTCTTACGTTTTAAAGGTCTATATCAAAATTGGTAAAATTCATACTCTACATAGTACTATATATTGTTTCCATTCAAAATCATCCTACAAAACTATACACATTGCAATCACTAGGATGGTAGCAGCCACAAAAGGATAAAAATATGGGCCGATCGGGGTCTGTAAAATCATCTCTCCAACGGTAGTAAACGTTTAATGAAGACTTGATAAAAATGTGTTTAGCTATTAAAGCTAGGAAGGTTAGCAGTTTTGAGTCGAGGAGCTTTCCACCCTTTGATTTTAACCGATTTTTAATCGAGACCTCTACAACGTCAAAAATGGTCTCCGGGCACTCAGGCGGGTCCATAATTATATAACTTCTAAGTAATCCTCAGACCCCTGTGGATAGTACATATATCTACCACGATGGATAAGTCGAAGACTTGTTTGGAATTCTACTAGTACACTTGTTGGTTGTGGTTATTTAAAGATTTATATTACAACCTCTACTCGAGACTTGTGAATAGGCATGCATTTTGGTATCCCCTCCTTCCCCGCTCTCAAAATGGACTTGAAGCCGGTTACGGCGGCGTTAACTGGCAGACTGGGCTGCCTCCCGAGCGCAGCCTATAGCTAGCTAGCGGAGATAATAGGTACTAAGACGCGGAAGGACACGAAACCTATGACTATGCGATTTACTTCCCGGTCTAGTTTCATCTATTTTCTTTCACTTGAGGAAACTCTTTAACTTGCACTCATAAACAGGCATAACTGTATGATGTTACACCTCTAGATCTCTTATTTCCGAACTAGTATTTCATTTCGTCAATAATTGTCATTAGATAATCACTTACCTATTTGTGTTCCAGATGTTGTCCTTGTTAGTGGCGTGTACACTGGCCGCTTCCGTGTATGTACATCTTTCATATTATTAAATACCATAAATAGTACAATCATCATTACGTATGTTATGTTTACTTTGAATGAGTATCCTAGTAGTGTCACGGTAAGCTAAATTATACATTGGCGTTTCAATCTGTGATTAACGTTTGGTATTCTTTGTTATAAATTGACTTGAATTCAATTCATGAAATGTAAATTACATAAAGTGTGACTTAATGTTGAAGGAACTTAAATGAGGTAAAGTAATACAAAGATTCCTTTCCGATTTTATTGTATTTTTATGAATATTACATTTGATATTTAGACTGGCTAGCTCTGAACCTCAGCGAGAGGTAATATTGTTTGACAAGGCCGACAGTGACGGGAGCGGGGTACTAAGCAGGTCGGAGCTGGACAATATATTCCTTGCCTTCGATGTGAACCGTATGGAATTTTCTTTTTAACCAACTAGAATCTGTGTAATCTGTATTTTATGTAATAAGAATAGTTGACTGATTTAGTACATAACGGTTGTCTGCACACTGATTTATAATACGGATAAATAAAAATAATTAATAACATAAGATTCATCTTAAATTAAATCTAAAATTCGTTTTGAATTCATACTGAATTAGGTTTACAGTATTGAAAACATGAAAGCATCTTAAGATTATTTTGCTCTAGGCTATCAGATAGTTTATATCTTCTGGATAAGTGTGAAAAGAAACATAATGGAAAGGAGAACCAAAACAACGTAAGTAAAACCTGGGCGGTCAGACCTGTGATATTGATGTCAACTAAATACAGTTTTTCTTGTGGTTTTAAAGATAAAATGTAATAAGTCATCTTTTAGATGATCAGGAAGTGACGGAAAGTGAATTTGTGAACGATTGGACGGTGCTGTACAACCTTGGAGCTCCAGTCGAGGCACAGACTCTGTTCGTAAAAGCAGATACAAACGACGACGGACATCTCACCACAGCGGACTTACCCGAAATCTTCGCCTATTTCGACATGAACGGTAATTACAATTGTCACATTTAGTTATACATGTATATAGGTGTTATAGTGAAATGATAGACTTACATACAACAAAACCTCCAATACTAGAATACTCCCATTCAATTAGAAGTAATTTGTCGAGAATTGCTTGATAAACCGATTTCAAAATCACTCGAATACGCATATAACTTGAATTTAAAGAAATTATTTGGAAAGTTATAGGTGTCATGGTGAAATGATAGACTTAAATATTACAAAACCTCGCTAAGTCATACTAGAATATTTCCTTTCAATTAGAAGTATTTTGTCGAGTACTGCTTGGTAAGCCGATTTCAATATAATTCGAATACTCATATAAGCTGAAATTTAAAACGATGTTATGTACTTTGGTGTATCTGTGTTGAGTTTATAAACCTCCGACGCTTAAAACTGCATAAATCAGGTCGGAAACGGCAGTTACGCAAAAACAATGAACCTAAATATCTATATACATGTATATATTATTGGTCCTCTTTACTGCCTGTACTCATTGATGGATTATAATAGATTATTTCCAAACTTTTCTGATTTTGTTTTTGTTGTTGTTCATGCCAGGTGATAACTCTATCAATCTTGATGAGTTTCTGACTCAGTGGGGAGACCTAAAGAATGCACCAGTCAACATTGCCGTTTCTGTAGCAACAACACCCAAACCGTCAGCCACATAACGTAGCAACAAAGCCGAGTAAATTAAATACAATGAAAGCAGGATTCAAATAGCATCGCGCCACTATATTTGTTTTTATCCGATTGTAAAATAAAATGATTTATTTTCCTTCACATAATTCTTCTTGTTATATTAAGATACATTGGTGCACCAATGATTTCTATTTTACAATCATTTGCGCGCCTTAGCCTAATTTAGACAGAATTTCAAAAAAAAAAAAAAAAAAAAATCAAGAATAACATTATGTTTGAGAATATTAACATTTTCTGACAGCAATAACATAACATGATATGATAAGTTTAAGTATCGAGCACACATTACGACTGTAAAAATAATTACAACGAGTCTTTAATAGAAATGTAATAACGAGTTTCACTTTTCTGACATAGAATATAGAAAGAAATTTCAGTTTAATAAGATTTGGTCTGTAGAATTGAAGTATATTGTTTTGAAATAAATAAAATTTATTTCTTATAAGAATATGCTGATTTTCATACAGTTAACGCTCGTATCACTTTGTTTCTCTTTATTATTTTGTTCTATGCAAAAAAAAAAAATATAAAAAAAATAAATACATTTTTATCTCATTTTCATGGTAAATATTTGTCTCTAGTAAATTCCCTATGAGTTATGAATAACAAGTACAAATAACTTATCAGTACTTCTGTGTTATTATTTCCAAATAATTAAATTACATAATGTTTTATCATAAATTGCGTTATATATATAATGTCATAAACCGTACTCATTTCTAAACATTTCATAGTGTAAATGTAACATCATCAAACATATTACAACCTGATGGCTATTCACAAGAAAATACTTGTAATTCTACTTAATGTCAAGACGTGAAAAATCATAACACCTAGACATGAGATGTCCTTGTCATAACTCAAGCACGATCATATTCAAAGACGATCTGAACAACAGTCATTTCACTTTTATCTTGTGAGAGACTACATTTAAATTTTATCTGGTGAGAGACTACATTTAACTTTTATCTGGTGGGAGACCACATTTAAATTTTATATGGTGAGAGACCACATTTCAATTTTATATGGTGAGAGACTACATTTCAATTTTATCTGGTGAGAGACTACATTTAACTTTTATCTGGTGGGAGACCACATTTAAATTTTATATGGTGAGAGACCACATTTCAATTTTATCTGGCGAGAGACTACATTTAACTTTTATCTGGTGGGAGGCCACATTTCAATTTTATATGGTGAGAGACCACATTTCAATTTTATCTGGTGAGAGACTACATTTAACTTTTATCTGGTGGGAGACCACATTTCAATTTTATATGGTGAGAGACTACATTTAACTTTTATCTGGTGAGAGACCACATTTCAATGTTATCTGGTGAGAGACTACATTTAATTTTTATCTGGTAAGAGACCACATTTCAATTTTATCTGGTGAGAGACTACATTTAACTTTAAACTGATGAGAGACCACATTTAACTTTTATCTGGTGAGAAACCACATTTAACTTTTATCTGGTGAGAGACCACCTTAATTTTAACTTTTATCGAATGAGAGACCTTATTTCAATTTTATCTGGTGGGAGACCACATTTCAATTTTACCTGGTGAGAAACCAAATTTAACCTTTATCGGTGAGAGACCACATTAATTTTAACCTTTATGTGGTGAGAGACCACATTAATTTTAACTTTTATCGAATGAGAGACCTTATTTCAATTTTATTTGGTGGGAGACCACATTTCAATTTATCTGGTGAGAAACCACATTTAACTTTTATCTGGTGAGAGGCCACATTTATATTTTATCTGGTGAGAGACCTCATTTAACTTTTATCTGTTGAGTGACCACATTTCAATTTTATCTGGTGAGAGACCACATTTAACTTTTATCTGGTGAGAGACTACATTTTAATTTTATCTGGTGAGAGACTACATTTATCTTTTATCTGGTGAGAGACCACATTTCAATTTTATGTGGTGAAAGAATACATTTCAATTTTATCTGGTGAGAGACTACATTTAACTTTTATCTGGTGAGAGACCCCATTTCAATTTTATCTGGTGGGAGACTACATTTCAATTTTATCTGGTGAGAGACTACATTTAACTTTTATCTGGTGAGAGACCCCATTTCAATTTTATCTGGTGGGAGACTACATTTAACTTTTATCTGGTGAGAGACTACATTTAACTTTTATCCGTTGAGAGACCACATTTCAATTTTATGTGGTGAGAGACCACATATAACTTTTATCTGGTGAGAGACCATATTTCAATTTTATCTGGTGTGAGACCGCATTTCAATTTTACCTGGTGAGAGACCACATTTCAATTTTATCTGGTGTGAGACCACATTTCAATTTTACCTGGTGAGAGATCACATTTCAATTTTATCTGGTGTGAGACCACATTTCAATTTTACCTGGTGAGAGATCACATTTCAATTTTATCTGGTGAGAGACTACGTTTCAATTTTATCTGGTGAGATACCACGTTTCAATTTTATCTGGTGAGAGACCACATTTCATTTCTATCTGGTGAGAGACCACATTTTAATTTTATCTGGTGAGAGACCACGTTAATTTTAACTTTTATCTAATGAGAGACCACTTTTAACTTTTATCTGGTGAGAGACCACATTTAACTTTTATCTAATGAGAGACCACATTAATTTTAACTTTTATCTAATAAGAGACCACATTAATTTTAACTTTTATCTAATGAGAGACCACATTAATTTTAACTTTTATCTAATGAGAGACCACATTAATTTTAACTTTTATCTAATGAGAGACCACATTTAACTTTTATCTAATGAGAGACCACTTTTAACTTTTATCTGGTGAGAGACCACATTAATTTTAACTTTTATCTAATGAGAGACCACATTTAACTTTTATCTAATGAGAGACCACATTTAACTTTTATCTAATGAGAGACCACATTTAACTTTTATCTGGTGGGAGACCACATTTCAATTTTACCTTGTGAGAAACCATATTTAACTTTTATCTGGTGGGAGACCACATAAATTTTAACTTTTATCTAATGAGAGACCACATAAATTTTAACTTTTATCTAATGAGAGACCACATTTAACTTTTATCTAATGAGAGACCACATTTAACTTTTATCTAATGAGAGACCACATTTAACTTTTATCTAATGAGAGACCACATTAATTTTAACTTTTATCTAATGAGAGACCACATTTAACTTTTATCTAATGAGAGACCACATTTAACTTTTATCTAATGAGAGACCACATTAATTTTAACCTTTATCTAATGAGAGACCACATTAATTTTAACCTTTATCTAATGAGAGACCAAATTTTACTTTTATCTGGTGAGAGACCACATTAATTTTAACTTTTATCTTATGAGAGACCACATTAATTTTAACTTTTATCTAATGAGAGACCACATTAATTTTAACTTTTATCTAATGAGAGACCACATTTAACTTTTATCTAATGAGAGACCACATTTAACTTTTATCTAATGAGAGACCACATTTAACTTTTATCTAATGAGAGACCACATTTAACTTTTATCTAATGAGAGACCACATTAATTTTAACTTTTATCTAATGAGAGACCACATTAATTTTAACCTTTATCTAATGAGAGACCAAATTTTACTTTTATCTGGTGAGAGACCACATTAATTTTAACTTTTATCTTATGAGAGACCACATTAATTTTAACTTTTATCTAATGAGAGACCACATTAATTTTAACTTTTATCTAATGAGAGACCACATTTAACTTTTATCTAATGAGAGACCACATTTAACTTTTATCTAATGAGAGACCACATTTAACTTTTATCTAATGAGAGACCACATTTAACTTTTATCTAATGAGAGACCACATTAATTTTAACTTTTATCTAATGAGAGACCACATTTAACTTTTATCTAATTAGAGACCATATTTAACTTTTATCTAATGAGAGACCACATTTAACTTTTATCTAATGAGAGACCACATTTGACTTTTATCTAATGAGAGACCACATTAATTTTAACTTTTATCTAATGAGAGACCACATTTAACTTTTATCTAATGAGAGACCACATTTAACTTTTATCTAATGAGAGACCACATTTAACTTTTATCTAATGAGAGACCACATTTAACTTTTATCTAATGAGAGACCACATTTAACTTTTATCTAATGAGAGACCACATTAATTTTAACTTTTATCTAATGAGAGACCACATTAATTTTAACTTTTATCTAATGAGAGACCACATTAATTTTAACTTTTTTTCTAAAGAGAGACCACATTAATTTTAACTTTTTTTTCTAAAGAGAGACCACATTAATTTTAACTTTTTTTCTAAAGAGAGACCACATTTAACTTTTATCTAATGAGAGACCACATTAATTTTAACTTTTATCTAATGAGAGACCACATTAATTTTAACTTTTATCTTATGAGAGACCACATTAATTTTAACTTTTATCTAATGAGAGACCACATTAATTTTAACTTTTATCTAATGAGAGACCACATTTAACTTTTATCTAATGAGAGACCACATTTAACTTTTATCTAATGAGAGACCACATTTAACTTTTATCTAATGAGAGACCACATTTAACTTTTATCTAATGAGAGACCACATTAATTTTAACTTTTATCTAATGAGAGACCACATTAATTTTAACCTTTATCTAATGAGAGACCAAATTTTACTTTTATCTGGTGAGAGACCACATTAATTTTAACTTTTATCTTATGAGAGACCACATTAATTTTAACTTTTATCTAATGAGAGACCACATTAATTTTAACTTTTATCTAATGAGAGACCACATTTAACTTTTATCTAATGAGAGACCACATTTAACTTTTATCTAATAAGAGACCACATTTAACTTTTATCTAATGAGAGACCACATTTAACTTTTATCTAATGAGAGACCACATTAATTTTAACTTTTATCTAATGAGAGACCACATTTAACTTTTATCTAATGAGAGACCACATTTAACTTTTATCTAATGAGAGACCACATTTAACTTTTATCTAATGAGAGACCACATTTAACTTTTATCTAATGAGAGACCACATTAATTTTAACTTTTATCTAATGAGAGACCACATTTAACTTTTATCTAATGAGAGACCACATTTAACTTTTATCTAATGAGAGACCACATTTAACTTTTATCTAATGAGAGACCACATTTAACTTTTATCTAATGAGAGACCACATTTAACTTTTATCTAATGAGAGACCACATTAATTTTAACTTTTATCTAATGAGAGACCACATTAATTTTAACTTTTATCTAATGAGAGACCACATTAATTTTAACTTTTTTTCTAAAGAGAGACCACATTAATTTTAACTTTTTTTCTAAAGAGAGACCACATTAATTTTAACTTTTTTTCTAAAGAGAGACCACATTTAACTTTTATCTAATGAGAGACCACATTAATTTTAACTTTTATCTAATGAGAGACCACATTAATTTTAACTTTTTTTCTAAAGAGAGACCACATTAATTTTAACTTTTTTTCTAAAGAGAGACCACATTAATTTTAACTTTTATCTAATGAGAGACCACATTTAACTTTTATCTAATGAGAGACCACATTTAACTTTTATCTAATGAGAGACCACATTTAACTTTTATCTAATAAGAGACCACATTTAACCCCAGTCTTTAACAATGGCTAATTTTTGTAAAACACTGTAAGTAAATAGCAGTGGTATTGTATCGATAAGGTTTTTGGCTTTTGGTTTCCAGTTGAATTAAAGCTATACTTAAAACGAAACAGTTAGTATTAATTCTGCCCCTGCAAGATGGTATTCGTGACATCATGAATATTCATGAATGATTCATGGATTTTCAAGAATATTAGCAGATTGTGGTTCATGATCAAAATGTTCATGAATATTTATCAAATGACTCTCATGAACTCTTCGTTAAGTTTTATAAATCCATGAAACATTCATGATTGTTATTGATCAATGTGTCAAAAGTTATTCATGAAGTTTTATACATGACTGATATTCATCAAAATTCTTCAAAATTCATTTTAACGAATATCCACTGAAGTCACATGACTTCTGACATTACCACATGAGTCACATGATTTTAATATATATTTCCCGCCAAAACAGTCACGAGCCAAAATGGCTGCTGTATCTCTGGCGTATGGAGGGTAAACATAATTCATCTTAAAAACGGAAGTTTTGGCACATTAGTGAATGGATCATTCCATTCCTGGATTTCTTTAAGCACAGGTGATCACTTTCAGTAAATTTTGATTTATATGTAGTTCTTTTTCAACAAAAAAAATGTCAGATATTTTTTGCATTGATATTGGTTTGTAGAATTTTGTGATATATTATTGAATTAAATTGTCCATATAAACTATTAGGCTTTACAACTATAGGTTTATTTTGGACAAATACTAATTAACTTGGAATGTATTATGAAATTGATTGCTGCATATCCCTGAAAGAGATTTTGATAGCACTTATGTGTGGCAGTATAAAAATATAATGAACACAGTAAACTGTTGTTGATTTCATGTTAAAATTTTCAGATGTTATATATTGATATATGGATTATACCTATTGTCATCAGAATTTGTTTAATCAAATATTGAACTGATTCCAATAGAATTGCATTGGTTTGGTAGAAAATTTCTATCCTGGACCCCACTAGAGTTCATGAAATACAGATGCTGCTGACTTGCATTCATTAAACTTTATGAAGACGACTCAAGTTCATGAATATTCATGAGTTGTTCCAGTTCATGAATAATCATAAATTGTTTGTGCATACTGAGGCGAGTTGTAGTTCATGAATAACTCATAAATTATCACAAATAAATATTCATGATCATCCATGGTGGTTTTTAAGTTAATGAATATTCATGAACTTTTTATGAATTTTCATGAATGGGTTGTTCATAAATGTTCATGATTTCATGAATAAAAGAGATTCATGAATGTTAATTAATTCATTAATGAAATATTTTTTCCTTAATTATTTCAGTTCATGAATCGCATTAAAATATTCATGAATAATTGTAGAATATTTATGAATGTAAAATTCATGAATATTTCATGAATTATTCAAAAATATTCGTGAGTTATACACCAACGTCTCGCAGAGGTGTTATCCTGTCAACCACAAACTTTTCTCTGTGATTTCGATTTTCCTAATCGTAACGACTATTGGAGCTAACATCTTAACATGTTATAAAGTGAATTTTTAGTTCCACTGACGTATGATTAAATATACATACCGGACCAGGTCTTTGTTTTACAGTGCACACCCAGACAGACTTTATCAGTAGTCTGGGCAGACATTTGCTGGGTTCTCACACTTGTCCAAGAGTCATTTCTGCCAAGACGGCGTTAAAGGCACAACAATAATCGACCAGGTAACATTTTTAATTGACAAATATTCGCTTCGTTGTCAATACATCATATCGCTCGACGTATATCCACCAATAACAATCATTGTCATTAGCGATAACAACTACTTTACTCGGTCTGGGTATTTGGTAAATTTGAATACAGTGTGAGAAAACCTATCAAACCATTACTAGTAGAAGTGTATCGACAATTATCAAGCTAGTCTTCGTTACAATTACTTAATTATTAGAATTTTTGTTCCATTCGTACATTTGTAATTTCTGTTGCTCCATTCCTAATTGTAGGCTTTATTTACCCCGTGAAATTGATCGCCAGAAACCTATTACATGTTCACTGACATTAAACTTCGCTTTTACATTAAAAATTGAATTTCGAAGTGAATTTTCGAAAGTATGGCTGTCTGATCAAAATATTTAGAAATAATTTAAATTGGAAATATATATCTGTTTAAAATATTTAGGAATTATTTGAAATGACAATTTAAACATTTTATTCAATAGCCAATCAGATATTGAAGAAAGAGATTAATTGACATAATCTAATTTTCAACAATACGTTTGAACTTTCGTTTTAAATGTTATACGTGAAATATCCGTAAATCTTTCTATGAAAGATAATTAGTATGATGTTAGATGATTCAGACAATAACTCTACGTGACTATAAGTAGCAACTGTATATTGTACACATAATTTGATAAAGGGATGCGAAGATCTTTGTAAGCGTAGAGAATATTGCTGTTTTCAGATGATTCAGACAAAAGGATTTATTTTGTTGACAGCATGTGCTGTCCTTTGCTGGTATGTATATATTTTATTCACGCTAATGATTTTCATAATGACAAAATAACAATAAAAGGTGAAGATTGAATTACCACTATACATACATACATTGCTCTTAGAAATAGTTATACTAATAAGTCTTGCTGTTTACATGATTTTTCCCTCTGTGAGTTTTATTTCTGTTACTAACTTTATTTCCTCATTCACCTTTGATAATAATTGTAAACAAATATTTACAATTAAATATCTTTAACATATTGTTAAAGATTAAATCCATGGACCCGCCAATATCATATATCACTACCTTAAGGTGTTTTATCATATTTTTAGCACATTCTAATTTAACGAAGGCCAATTATCTACTATAACAGTACAGTAATGGCGAATGTGAATATCAGGGCAGGCAGACTACTTATTGATTAAAGAGTATGTGTGTTGATTCATATTTGTATGTTTTCGTTCCATATTCAATAAATTATTGCAATTTAGTGGTTCAATATTTTACGGAATACGATGATGCACGCTATGTTATGGTTATCTCCTCGGTCGATGTGACCTATACCTCAGGATTTGGTTGTAGCGTGAGTGTCCTTAGCCACCCCGGCCGTCCTGCACTACCAGATAGCCCTGAAGCGCGTGAACTATTCCGTCTGGCCGAACAAAACAGGACCAATGACGGATTCCTCACCAAGGCCGAGGTTGACGACATCTTCACCGACTTTGATCTAAACGGTATCTTTGTTGATTCACCAAGTACCGCAAATAAATTTTGATTCGAATCTGGTTTAACTATTGATCTTTAACTGCATTTTGTTTAAGTCGTACTATGAATTGTGTTTCTGTCTATGAATACCTCTATTTAATTAATATTTAAGTATCCCTATTTATGTTTCGTAAGAAATACGCATATTGTTTTCTGTGTATGATTTTTCATTAGTTAAAGTACAGTTTTATAAGCGATAATATAACTTACTTTCCAAAAGTCTACAAAATGACGAAAGAAAGTTATATAAAGAGAAGTGATAAATAACAAAGTAGCATTTCTTAATTAGGTTTGTGCGATGATGGTGATGATGATGATGTGTTACAGGAACGAATAACAGAAATAAGAAACCAGCAGCTAAATTCAAAACACAATTTAGTTATATATACAATATTATGCAGAGATGGTTTACAATATCTAAAGTAATTGGTGGTGGTACAAGAGTAATACGATGATTTAAAGTGTTACTTATCTGTATGTGAATGTCCTGGTATAATCCTTGATCCTTCCAGGTTTCAAATTAACAATAATCACAAATCCACAAGGAAAATGAATGTCCACAGATGATTTGTAAAGTTCCAGGCAATATGAATAAATCCACACAAAGTGTTGTAATAATCCACAGATAAAGTCACAATAGCTCTCCCAATAGAATCTTATATGGCACTGTACAATTCTTGATATGTCTCATTACAGGTCTCATTACAGTTCTGATTAGCTTTGGACAGTTGGAGTATATATAGCTAAACCCTAATTCAAGAGTATTGGAGAACCTTCTTCTTCTAGAAATATCTAACTAAAAACAGTAAACAAATAAACACACAGAACTTTCTGGAAATAGATCATTCTAGACCTCTACTTATAATCAACATGTTTACAAACATATTTGTTTATACATGATAATATTCTAGAAAGTTCTATAACCTAGATTAATGATATGACTTTAATAGGATGTATTGATAATAAACCTATAGGAGTTATCTCCCTTATCTCATAACTACATGTATTTAGTGTCATACATAACAGATGATGATGATGAAGATTATGACAAGATGATGATGATGATGATGACGACGAGAATGGTGGAAAATTTATTTGATTGATGAGGATCGTCACGAATAATGAAAATGATAGTGATGACGTATTTCGATTGATAAATGTAACAAGAAGGATAATGAAAAGTTTGCTTTATTACGGGATAGATAATTAGGATGAGGAGAATGAGGATGATAGATGATGTGATTGATAAGAGGAAGGAAGATGACAGTGAGGATGATAGATGATGTGATTGATAAGAGGAAGGAAGATGACAGTGAGGATGATAGATGATGTGATTGATAAGAGGAAGGAGGAGGACAATGAGGATGATAGATGATGTGATTGATAAGAGGAAGGAAGATGACAGTGAGGATGATAGATGATGCGATTGATAAGAGGAAGGAGGAGGACAATGAGGATGATAGATGATGATGATAAAGAGGAAGGAAGATGACAATGAGGATGATAGATGATGTGATTGATAAGAGGAAGGAGGAGGACAGTGAGGATGATAGATGATGTGATTGATAAGAGGAAGGAAGATGACAGTGAGGATGATAGATGATGTGATTGATAAGAGGAAGGAAGATGACAGTGAGGATGATAGATGATGTGATTGATAAGAGGAAGGAGGATGACAATGAGGATGATAGATGATGTGATTGATAAGAGGAAGGAAGAGATGACAGTGAGGATGATAGATGATGTGATTGATAAGAGGAAGGAGGAGGACAATGAGGATGATAGATGATGTGATTGATAAGAGGAAGGAGGAGGACAATGAGGATGATAGATGATGTGATTGATAAGAGGAAGGAGGACAATGAGGATGATAGATGATGTGATTGATAAGAGGAAGGAGGAGGACAATGAGGATGATAGATGATGTGATTGATAAGAGGAAGGAGGAGGACAATGAGGATGATAGATGATGTGATTGATAAGAGGAAGGAAGATGACAGTGAGGATGATAGATGATGTGATTGATAAGAGGAAGGAGGAGGACAATGAGGATGATAGATGATGTGATTGATAAGAGGAAGGAAGAGGACAGTGAGGATGATAGATGATGTGATTGATAAGAGGAAGGAGGATGACAGTGAGGATGATAGATGATGTGATTGATAAGAGGAAGGAAGATGACAGTGAGGATGATAGATGATGTGATTGATAAGAGGAAGGAAGATGACAGTGAGGATGATAGATGATGTGATTGATAAGAGGAAGAGAGAAGAGATGACAGTGAGGATGATAGATGATGTGATTGATAAGAGGAAGGAAGATGACAGTGAGGATGATAGATGATGTGATTGATAAGAGGAAGGAAGATGACCGTGAGGATGATAGATGATGTGATTGATAAGAGGAAGGAGGAGGACAATGAGGATGATAGATGATGTGATTGATAAGAGGAAGGAGGAGAACAATGAGGATGATAGATGATGTGATTGATAAGAGGAAGGAAGATGACAGTGAGGATGATAGATGATGTGATGTGATTGATAAGAGGAAGGAAGATGACAGTGAGGATGATAGATGATGTGATTGATAAGAGGAAGGAGGAGGACAATGAGGATGATAGATGATGTGATTGATAAGAGGAAGGAAGATGACAGTGAGGATGATAGATGATGTGATTGATAAGAGGAAGGAAGATGACAGTGAGGATGATAGATGATGTGATTGATAAGAGGAAGGAGGAGGACAATGAGGATGATAGATGATGTGATTGATAAGAGGAAGGAGTAGGACAGTGAGGATGATAGATGATGTGATTGATAAGAGGAAGGAAGATGACAGTGAGGATGATAGATGATGTGATTGATAAGAGGAAGGAAGATGACAGTGAGGATGATAGATGATGTGATTGATAAGAGGAAGGAGGAGGACAATGAGGATGATAGATGATGTGATTGATAAGAGGAAGGAAGATGACAGTGAGGATGATAGATGATGTGATTGATAAGAGGAAGGAGGAGGACAATGAGGATGATAGATGATGTGATTGATAAGAGGAAGGAAGATGACAGTGAGGATGATAGATGATGTGATTGATAAGAGGAAGGAAGATGACAGTGAGGATGATAGATGATGTGATTGATAAGAGGAAGGAGGAGGACAATGAGGATGATAGATGATGTGATTGATAAGAGGAAGGAAGATGACAGTGAGGATGATAGATGATGATGTGATTGATAAGAGGAAGGAAGAGGACAATGAGGATGATAGATGATGTGATTGATAAGAGGAAGGAAGAGACATGATGAGATATGTGATAGAGGATGATAGATGATGTGATTGATAAGAGGAAGGAAGATGACAGTGAGGATGATAGATGATGTGATTGATAAGAGGAAGGAAGATGACAGTGAGGATGATAGATGATGTGATTGATAAGAGGAAGGAGGAGGACAATGAGGATGATAGATGATGTGATTGATAAGAGGAAGGAGGAGAACAATGAGGATGATAGATGATGTGATTGATAAGAGGAAGGAGGACAATGAGGATGATAGATGATGTGATTGATAAGAGGAAGGAGGAGGACAATGAGGATGATAGATGATGTGATTGATAAGAGGAAGGAAGATGACAGTGAGGATGATAGATGATGTGATTGATAAGAGGAAGGAAGATGACAGTGAGGATGATAGATGATGTGATTGATAAGAGGAAGGAGGAGGACAATGAGGATGATAGATGATGTGATTGATAAGAGGAAGGAAGATGACAGTGAGGATGATAGATGATGTGATTGATAAGAGGAAGGAAGATGACAGTGAGGATGATAGATGATGTGATTGATAAGAGGAAGGAGGAGGACAATGAGGATGATAGATGATGTGATTGATAAGAGGAAGGAGGATGACAGTGAGGATGATAGATGATGTGATTGATAAGAGGAAGGAAGATGACAGTGAGGATGATAGATGATGTGATTGATAAGAGGAAGGAGGAGGACAGTGAGGATGATAGATGATGTGATTGATAAGAGGAAGGAGGAGATGACAGTGAGGATGATAGATGATGTGATTGATAAGAGGAAGGAAGATGACATGAGGATGATAGATGATGTGATTGATAAGAGGAAGGAGGACAGTGAGGATGATAGATGATGATGTATGATAAGAGGAAGGAGATGACAGTGAGGATGATAGATGATGTGATTGATAAGAGGAAGGAGGAGGACAGTGAGGATGATAGATGATGTGATTGATAAGAGGAAGGAAGATGACAGGAGGATGATAGATGATGTGATTTGATAAGAGGAAGGAGGAGACAATGAGGATGATAGATGATGTGATTGATAAGAGGAAGGAGAGACATGAGGATGATAGATGATGTGATTGATAAGAGGAAGGAGATGACAGTGAGGATGATAGATGATGTGATTGATAAGAGGAAGGAAGGAGATAGACAGTGAGGATGATAGATGATGTGATTGATAAGAGGAAGGAGGATGACAGTGAGGATGATAGATGATGTGATTGATAAGAGGAAGGAAGATGACAGTGAGGATGATAGATGATGTGATTGATAAGAGGAAGGAAGGAGGACAATGAGGATGATAGATGATGATGTGATTGATAAGAGGAAGGAAGATGACAGTGAGGATGATAGATGATGTGATTGATAAGAGGAAGGAAGATGACAGTGAGGATGATAGATGATGTGATTGATAAGAGGAAGGAAGATGACAGTGAGGATGATAGATGATGTGATTGATAAGAGGAAGGAAGATGACAGTGAGGATGATAGATGATGTGATTGATAAGAGGAAGGAGGAGGACAATGAGGATGATAGATGATGTGATTGATAAGAGGAAGGAGGACAACAGTGAGGATGATAGATGATGTGATTGATAAGAGGAAGGAGGAGGACAATGAGGATGATAGATGATGTGATTGATAAGAGGAAGGAAGATGACAGTGAGGATGATAGATGATGTGATTGATAAGAGGAAGGAAGATGACAGTGAGGATGATAGATGATGTGATTGATAAGAGGAAGGAGGAGGACAGTGAGGATGATAGATGATGTGATTGATAAGAGGAAGGAGGAGGACAATGAGGATGATAGATGATGTGATTGATAAGAGGAAGGAGGATGACAATGAGGATGATAGATGATGTGATTGATAAGAGGAAGGAAGATGACAGTGAGGATGATAGATGATGTGATTGATAAGAGGAAGGAAGATGACAGTGAGGATGATAGATGATGTGATTGATAAGAGGAAGGAAGATGACAGTGAGGATGATAGATGATGTGATTGATAAGAGGAAGGAAGATGACAGTGAGGATGATAGATGATGTGATTGATAAGAGGAAGGAGGAGGACAATGAGGATGATAGATGATGTGATTGATAAGAGGAAGGAAGATGACAGTGAGGATGATAGATGATGTGATTGATAAGAGGAAGGAAGATGACAGTGAGGATGATAGATGATGTGATTGATAAGAGGAAGGAGGACAATGAGGATGATAGATGATGTGATTGATAAGAGGAAGGAGGATGACAGTGAGGATGATAGATGATGTGATTGATAAGAGGAAGGAAGATGACAGTGAGGATGATAGATGATGTGATTGATAAGAGGAAGGAAGATGACAGTGAGGATGATAGATGATGTGATTGATAAGAGGAAGGAGGAGGACAGTGAGGATGATAGATGATGTGATTGATAAGAGGAAGGAAGATGACAGTGAGGATGATAGATGATGTGATTGATAAGAGGAAGGAAGATGACAGTGAGGATGATAGATGATGTGATTGATAAGAGGAAGGAAGATGACAGTGAGGATGATAGATGATGTGATTGATAAGAGGAAGGAAGATGACAGTGAGGATGATAGATGATGTGATTGATAAGAGGAAGGAAGATGACAGTGAGGATGATAGATGATGTGATTGATAAGAGGAAGGAGAGACAGTGAGGATGATAGATGATGTGATTGATAAGAGGAAGGAGGATGACAGTGAGGATGATAGATGATGTGATTGATAAGAGGAAGGAAGATGACAGTGAGGATGATAGATGATGTGATTGATAAGAGGAAGGAGGAGGACAGTGAGGATGATAGATGATGTGATTGATAAGAGGAAAGAAGATGACAGTGAGGATGATAGATGATGTGATTGATAAGAGGAAGGAGGACAATGAGGATGATAGATGATGTGATTGATAAGAGGAAGGAAGATGACAGTGAGGATGATAGATGATGTGATTGATAAGAGGAAGGAGGAGATGACAGTGAGGATGATAGATGATGTGATTGATAAGAGGAAGGAAGATGACAGTGAGGATGATAGATGATGTGATTGATAAGAGGAAGGAAGATGACAGTGAGGATGATAGATGATGTGATTGATAAGAGGAAGGAAGATGACAGTGAGGATGATAGATGATGTGATTGATAAGAGGAAGGAAGAGGACAATGAGGATGATAGATGATGTGATTGATAAGAGGAAGGAAGATGACAATGAGGATGATAGATGATGTGATTGATAAGAGGAAGGAAGATGACAGTGAGGATGATAGATGATGTGATTGATAAGAGGAAGGAGGAGGACAGTGAGGATGATAGATGATGTGATTGATAAGAGGAAGGAGGATGACAATGAGGATGATGTGATTGATAAGAGGAAGGAAGAGGACAATGAGGATGATAGATGATGTGATTGATAAGAGGAAGGAAGATGACAGTGAGGATGATAGATGATGTGATTGATAAGAGGAAGGAAGATGACAGTGAGGATGATAGATGATGTGATTGATAAGAGGAAGGAAGATGACAGTGAGGATGATAGATGATGTGATTGATAAGAGGAAGGAGGAGGACAGTGAGGATGATAGATGATGTGATTGATAAGAGGAAGGAAGATGACAGTGAGGATGATAGATGATGTGATGATAAGAGGAAGGAAGATGACAGTGAGGATGATAGATGATGTGATTGATAAGAGGAAGGAAGATGACAGTGAGGATGATAGATGATGTGATTGATAAGAGGAAGGAAGATGACAGTGAGGATGATAGATGATGTGATTGATAAGAGGAAGGAAGATGACAGTGAGGATGATAGATGATGTGATTGATAAGAGGAAGGAAGATGACAATGAGGATGATAGATGATGTGATTGATAAGAGGAAGGAGGATGACAGTGAGGATGATAGATGATGTGATTGATAAGAGGAAGGAAGAGGACAGTGAGGATGATAGATGATGTGATTGATAAGAGGAAGGAAGATGACAGTGAGGATGATAGATGATGTGATTGATAAGAGGAAGGAAGATGACAGTGAGGATGATAGATGATGTGATTGATAAGAGGAAGGAGGACATGAGGATGATAGATGATGTGATTGATAAAGAAGAGACGAGGATAGATGATGTGATTGATAAGAGGAAGGAGAGACATGAGGATGATAGATGATGTGATTGATAAGAGGAAGGAAGATGACAGTGAGGATGATAGATGATGTGATTGATAAGAGGAAGGAAGATGACAGTGAGGATGATAGATGATGTGATTGATAAGAGGAAGGAAGATGACAGTGAGGATGATAGATGATGTGATTGATAAGAGGAAGGAGGATGACAGTGAGGATGATAGATGATGTGATTGATAAGAGGAAGGAGGATGACAATGAGGATGATAGATGATGTGATTGATAAGAGGAAGGAGGATGACAGTGAGGATGATAGATGATGTGATTGATAAGAGGAAGGAGGAGGACAGTGAGGATGATAGATGATGTGATTGATAAGAGGAAGGGAAGGACAGTGAGGATGATAGATGATGTGATTGATAAGAGGAAGGAAGATGACAGTGAGGATGATAGATGATGTGATTGATAAGAGGAAGGAAGATGACAGTGAGGATGATAGATGATGTGATTGATAAGAGGAAGGAAGAGGACAATGAGGATGATAGATGATGTGATTGATAAGAGGAAGGAAGATGACAGTGAGGATGATAGATGATGTGATTGATAAGAGGAAGGAGGAGGACAGTGAGGATGATAGATGATGTGATTGATAAGAGGAAGGAGATGACAGTGAGGATGATAGATGATGTGATTGATAAGAGGAAGGAAGATGACAGTGAGGATAGATGATGTATGATGTGATTGATAAGAGGAAGGAAGAAGACAGTGAGGATGATAGATGATGTGATTGATAAGAGGAAGGAAGATGACAGTGAGGATGATAGATGATGTGATTGATAAGAGGAAGGAGGAGGACAGTGAGGATGATAGATGATGTGATTGATAAGAGGAAGGAGGAGGACAATGAGGATGATAGATGATGTGATTGATAAGAGGAAGGAGGATGACAATGAGGATGATAGATGATGTGATTGATAAGAGGAAGGAGAATGACAGTGAGGATGATAGATGATGTGATTGATAAGAGGAAGGAGAATGACAGTGAGGATGATAGATGATGTGATTGATAAGAGGAAGGAGATGACAGATGAGGATGAGTAGATGATGTGATTGATATGAGGAAGGGGAGGACATGAGGATGATAGATGATGTGATTGATAAGAGAAGGAGGAAGGAAGATGACAGTGAGGATGATAGATGATGTGATTGATAAGAGGAAGGAGGAGGACAATGAGGATGATAGATGATGTGATTGATAAGAGGAAGGAAGATGACAATGAGGATGATAGATGATGTGATTGATAAGAGGAAGGAGGATGACAGTGAGGATGATAGATGATGTGATTGATAAGAGGAAGGAGGATGACAGTGAGGATGATAGATGATGTGATTGATAAGAGGAAGGAGGAGGACAATGAGGATGATAGATGATGTGATTGATAAGAGGAAGGAAGATGACAGTGAGGATGATAGATGATGTGATTGATAAGAGGAAGGAGGATGACAATGAGGATGATAGATGATGTGATTGATAAGAGGAAGGAGGAGGACAATGAGGATGATAGATGATGTGATTGATAAGAGGAAGGAAGATGACAGTGAGGATGATAGATGATGTGATTGATAAGAGGAAGGAGGAGGACAATGAGGATGATAGATGATGTGATTGATAAGAGGAAGGAGGACAATGAGGATGATAGATGATGTGATTGATAAGAGGAAGGAAGATGACAGTGAGGATGATAGATGATGTGATTGATAAGAGGAAGGAAGATGACAGTGAGGATGATAGATGATGTGATTGATAAGAGGAAGGAAGATGACAGTGAGGATGATAGATGATGTGATTGATAAGAGGAAGGAAGAGGACAGTGAGGATGATAGATGATGTGATTGATAAGAGGAAGGAAGATGACAGTGAGGATGATAGATGATGTGATTGATAAGAGGAAGGAAGATGACAGTGAGGATGATAGATGATGTGATTGATAAGAGGAAGGAAGATGACAGTGAGGATGATAGATGATGTGATTGATAAGAGGAAGGAGGATGACAATGAGGATGATAGATGATGTGATTGATAAGAGGAAGGAAGATGACAGTGAGGATGATAGATGATGTGATTGATAAGAGGAAGGAGGATGACAGTGAGGATGATAGATGATGTGATTGATAAGAGGAAGGAAGATGACAGTGAGGATGATAGATGATGTGATTGATAAGAGGAAGGAAGATGACAGTGAGGATGATAGATGATGTGATTGATAAGAGGAAGGAAGATGACAGTGAGGATGATAGATGATGTGATTGATAAGAGGAAGGAGGACAATGAGGATGATAGATGATGTGATTGATAAGAGGAAGGAAGATGACAGTGAGGATGATAGATGATGTGATTGATAAGAGGAAGGAGGAGGACAGTGAGGATGATAGATGATGTGATTGATAAGAGGAAGGAGAGATGACAGTGAGGATGATAGATGATGTGATTGATAAGAGGAAGGAAGATGACAGTGAGGATGATAGATGATGTGATTGATAGAAGGAGGAGAAGATGATTGAGATATGTGATTGATAAGAGGAAGGAAGATGACAGTGAGGATGATAGATGATGTGATTGATAAGAGGAAGGAAGGAGATGACAGTGAGGATGATAGATGATGTGATTGATAAGAGGAAGGAAGATGACATGTGAGGATGATAGATGATGAGGTGATTGATATGAGAGGAAGGAGAGATGACAGTGAGGATGATAGATGATGTGATTGATAAGAGGAAGGAGGAGGACAATGAGGATGATAGATGATGTGATTGATAAGAGGAAGGAGGATGACAGTGAGGATGATAGATGATGTGATTGATAAGAGGAAGGAGGACAATGAGGATGATAGATGATGTGATTGATAAGAGGAAGGAGGAGGACAGTGAGGATGATAGATGATGTGATTGATAAGAGGAAGGAAGATGACAGTGAGGATGATAGATGATGTGATTGATAAGAGGAAGGAGGAGGACAATGAGGATGATAGATGATGTGATTGATAAGAGGAAGGAAGATGACAGTGAGGATGATAGATGATGTGATTGATAAGAGGAAGGAAGATGACAGTGAGGATGATAGATGATGTGATTGATAAGAGGAAGGAGGAGGACAATGAGGATGATAGATGATGTGATTGATAAGAGACAGGAGGAGGACAGAGGATGATAGATGATGTGATTGATAAGAGGAAGGAGGAGGACAATGAGGATGATAGATGATGTGATTGATAAGAGAAGGAGGAGGACAATGAGGATGATAGATGATGTGATTGATAAGAGGAAGGAGGAGGACAATGAGGATGATAGATGATGTGATTGATAATAGGAAGGAGTAGGACAATGAGGATGATAGATGATGTGATTGATAAGAGGAAGGAAGATGACAGTGAGGATGATAGATGATGTGATTGATAAGAGGAAGGAGGAGGACAATGAGGATGATAGATGATGTGATTGATAAGAGGAAGGAGGAGGACAATGAGGATGATAGATGATGTGATTGATAAGAGGAAGGAGGAGGACAATGAGGATGATAGATGATGTGATTGATAAGAGGAAGGAAGATGACAGTGAGGATGATAGATGATGTGATTGATAAGAGGAAGGAGGAGGACAATGAGGATGATAGATGATGTGATTGATAAGAGGAAGGAAGATGACAGTGAGGATGATAGATGATGTGATTGATAAGAGGAAGGAAGATGACAGTGAGGATGATAGATGATGTGATTGATGATTGATGATAAGAGGAAGGAGGAGGACAATGAGGATGATAGATGATGTGATTGATAAGAGGAAGGAGGAGGACAATGAGGATGATAGATGATGTGATTGATAAGAGGAAGGAGGACAATGAGGATGATAGATGATGTGATTGATAAGAGGAAGGAGGAGGACAATGAGGATGATAGATGATGTGATTGATAAGAGGAAAGGAAGATGACAGTGAGGATGATAGATGATGTGATTGATAAGATAAGATATAAGAGGAAGGAGGAGGACAATGAGGATGATAGATGATGTGATTGATAAGAGGAAGGAGGACAATGAGGATGATAGATGATGTGATTGATAAGAGGAAGGAGGACAATGAGGATGATAGATGATGTGATTGATAAGAGGAAGGAGGAGGACAATGAGGATGATAGATGATGTGATTGATAAGAGGAAGGAGGACAATGAGGATGATAGATGATGTGATTGATAAGAGGAAGGAGGACAATGAGGATGATAGATGATGTGATTGATAAGAGGAAGGAGGACAATGAGGATGATAGATGATGTGATTGATAAGAGGAAGGAAGATGACAGTGAGGATGATAGATGATGTGATTGATAAGAGGAAGGAAGAGGACAATGAGGATGATAGATGATGTGATTGATAAGAGGAAGGAGAGGACAATGAGGATGATAGATGATGTGATTGATAAGAGGAAGGAAGATGACAGTGAGGATGATAGATGATGTGATTGATAAGAGGAAGGAAGGAGGACAATGAGGATGATAGATGATGTGATTGATAAGAGGAAGGAAGATGGACAGTGAGGATGATAGATGATGTGATTGATAAGAGGAAGGAAGATGACAGTGAGGATGATAGATGATGTGATTGATAAGAGGAAGGAGGAGGACAATGAGGATGATAGATGATGTGATTGATAAGAGGAAGGAAGATGACAGTGAGGATGATAGATGATGTGATTGATAAGAGGAAAGGAATGACAGTGAGGATGATAGATGATGTGATTGATAAGAGGAAGGAAGAGGACAATGAGGATGATAGATGATGTGATTGATAAGAGGAAGGAGGATGACAGTGAGGATGATAGATGATGTGATTGATAAGAGGAATTCTCATGATGACTGATCATTCAGATCACCTCATCCTTCAATCAGGATGATAGATGATATCATATGATAATCCTCTGAAGGATGAGAGAATGAGGATCATCGATTCATCAATCAGCAATACCTCTTCCTGATGATGTCATCATCATCATATCAATCACCTGTGATTGATCATCATTCATCAGGATCATCAATCACATCTCATCTTCCTTCTTCTGATGATCTTCATCACTCATCATCATCACATCAATCACCTCTCTGGATGATCATCATCATGTGATCATTCAATCAGGATCATATCTTCTGAATGATCAGATGCCCATGATCTACAGATCATCATCTTCAGATCATATCATCATGATAATCTGATCCTGATTCATATCCCCATCATCAATCATCACCATCACATATGATCAATCACATCTTACCTTCGTTATGATCTGATAATCATCATCAGTCATTGACAATCTATGATAGTATGATCATGTCATCATGATCATCATCATCATATCAATCACCGTCTTTCATCATCAGCTTCATCATGATCATCATTTGTTCATCCTCTTCCTCATGATCCCCATCATCATCATCATATCAATCATTCTCCTCCTAGATCCCCATCTTCATCATGACTCATCATATCAATCACCTCATCTGATCCTCATATGATCCATCATCATCATCATTATATCTCATGATCATTATCAATCCGCTCATCACTTACTTCTTCATCCAATCATCATCATCATGTGACACTATTGATCAATCATCAGCTTCATCTGCCATCCCCATCATCATTCATCTGATCATATTCAATCATATCATCTGTCCTCTTCATTCCCATCATCATTCCATCATCATCATCCAATCACCTCTTCCTGATCTTCTTCCCATCTTCATCAATCATCATCATATCAATCACCTCAAATTGCTCATTATTCAATCATCATCATCATCATCATCATCATCTTGTCATCATGATCATATCATCATCATTGATCAAATCCTTCCCCGTCATCCCTATCTCATCACTCATCATATCAATCATCTCCTGTCATCCATCATGATTCATCACTCATCATCATCATCACCTCAGGTCATCAGATCATTCATCACTCATCATATCAATCACCTCATTCCTTCTTCATCCCATCTTCATCATGATGCATCATATCATCACATCATCAGATCTCACAGTGATCTACATCATTCATATCAATGTTCCTTCTTGCATATATAATCAATCATCATCATCATCATCAATCACCTCTTCATCCTCATCATCATCTTCCCATCTTCATCACTCATCATGACAATCACCTCATCCTTCCTTCAACATCATCACATCATCATCATCATCATCATCATCATCACCTCATCCTTATCATCATCCCAATGATCATCATCATCAGCATCATAGTCAATCACCTCTTCCTTCTTCCCCATCATCATCATCATCATATCAATCACCTTCCTTCCTCATCATCATCTTCATCATCATCATGATCAACCTGATCACATTCATCATCTCCCCATCTTCATCACCATCATCATGATCATCATCTTCCTTCACTCATCATGACTTCACAGGATCACTCATCATACATCACATCATCCCCATCATCCATCATGACACTGTCATCACGCATCATACACATCAGCATCATCCATCATCAGATCATCATCATCATCATCATCATCAATCATCACATTCATGATATTGTATACACATCATCCATCATCATCAATCATCATCATCATATACTTCACTCACTTCACATCATTCATCATATACATCATCATCATCATCATGTATTCATCATGCCCAATCATTCATCATCATCATATCAATCACATCTCATTCATCAATCCCCCATCATCATACTCATCATCAATCATCATAGACCATCATCATCATCATCATCATCAATCATCATCAACAGTATCAATCACATCATGATCAATCATCATCATCATACACATACTCATTCATCATCAATCATCATCATCATACTTCATACTTCTGATGACATTCAATCAGGCATCATCATCTTCATAATCATCATCATCATCATCATCACATCATCATTCATTATCAATACATCATTCATCATCATCATCATCAACATCCTTCATACATCCTCTTCATCACTCATCATCAGACAATCATCATCATCATCATATCTAATCATCATCATCACTCATCATACATCATTCATCATCATCATCATCATATCACTCATCATATCACATCATCATCATCAATCATCATCATCATCATATACTTCATCACTCATCACATCATATCATCAATCACATCATCATTCCATCTTCATCATCATCATCTCATATCACTCGCATCATTCATCAATCATCATCATCCATCTGATCTCAATCATCATTCATCATCATCATCATCATCTTCCTATTCATCATCATCATCATCATCATTCATCATCATCATCATCATACATATACTTCATCATCATCATCATCCTATCAATCATCATCATCATACATATACTTCTCAATCACATCATCATTCAATCATCCTCATCATCATCATCACATCATATCATATCACCTCTGATCCTTCAATACTGTCCTCCATCATCATCATCATCATCATCATACATCTACTCACTCATACATCATCATTCATCAATCATCATCATCATCATCATCATCATACATCACTTCCTCAATTCATCACTCATCATATCAATCAAGCACTCATCATCAATCTGAGATCAATACACATCATCATCATATCATCATACCTCTTCAGAATATCTGCTCAATGACACATCATTCATCAATCATCATCATCATATCATCCATCACGCTCAATCCCAATCTTCATCAATCATCACATCATATCAATCATCATCATCATCATCCCCATCTTCATCATCATCATCATATCATCATACTTCAATACCCTCATCATTCATCATCATCATCATCATCACATCATATATCACTCATATCACATCATCATCATCATCATCAACATCATCCATCACATCATGATCATCATCATCAGCATCATCATCATCCACATCCAGCATCATCAAATCATCATCATCATCATCATCCTGCTTCATCCATCACTCATCATCATCCATCGATCACAATCATCCCATCATCCATCAGTCACTTTTCGCAGCTCATCACTTCAAAGTGTCACCATCATCAGCATTCAAATCACTCAATCATCCAGTATCATGCATCATGCAGGTCAGTCAGACAGTCATCAATCATCGATCCATCATCCAGGCAGCATCATCATCATCATCATCATCTCATCATCATCATCAGGATGATCATACTCCATCCATCATCATCATTAAGGTTACATCCGTCATTATCATCACCAGTATACATCAGACTTCAGCATCATTATCATCATCATCATCATCATCATAATCATCAGCTAACCTACAGTCAACAGCAGTCAGTCACAATTATCCATCATCATCATCACATCCTATCAATCCACATCAGTGAGCAGCAGCAGCTGCTGCATCATGCAGCACCAGCATGCTTATATCATCACCAGTCATCAGCCTCATCATCACTCATCAATCATTCAATCATCACATCCATCAGACATATACTACCTACATCATCATCACACATTCATCATGTCTTCACATCATCACTTATCAATCTACACTACATCAGACATCTTTCATCAAACAATCACACATCATCATACCAATCATTCTCCACATAGCCATATCAATCAATCATCCACCAGCATACTATCTAAGTCATACATCATAATTAGCATCATCTTCAGCAATCAACCATCAATCATAACAACATATCTACACAATACATCATCCTGAAATCAAGCATCCATCCAGTATAAAATCTATGCTATCACAATCCATCAGCCATCCATATCTTCATCTCATCCTCATCTATCAAGCGATCACATCTATCACAGCCATCATCATACATGCATCATTACCCAGTCATCAGACATTCTATCTCACATTATTGCATCAGTTCAACATCATTAGTCAGCAGCATCATCATTTCAATCGACCCCACCCATCATACTCCCATGCCATTTCATCATACATCAGTATATTCATCTATCAGTCATCGATCATCAATATCATCATCAAGTCATCATCATCATCAGCTCATGTCATCAATCTATCACATTTTCATCACCCTCATCATCGCAATCAGTTCATCATCATACAATCATCATCATACATCATCGTTCATTCATTCATCAGCATCATTTACACTCACTCATCACATTATCATCATCATCATCAGTCAGCAGTTATTCAGGCATCATGATTACAATCATCGTGTCACAGTCATACATTACAGTTTCACTCAATGTCATCATCAACATAATCATCTACTCACATCATTATCACACCATTAGGCAGACATCGATGATCAATCACATCTATCGATCACTCAATCATCATCATAATCATTCATTAAGCATTCATACAATTATCATCAACAGTATGAGTCAACATCATCATCAATGTGCATCATTCATGATGCATGCATTCATCTTAACCAGATATCATCATCATCAATCATTCATCATCAGAACCATCATTCATCATCATCATCATCATCAGCAATCATCAATCATCACATATACAATCATCTATCACATGACATCACATCATCACATCTTCCATCATATACCATCATCTTCATTATCACATAAATCATCACGAGCTTCAATCATCAGCATCCTCATCATACATTTTGCATACATCAACATCAGTTATCATCATCATCCATCATCATCACAATCTATCATTAGCTACCATCATCATTCATCATCATCAGTCATATAGACATGAGCCGCACATAATTATCATCATGCATTCATATCCAGCATCATACAATCATATCACCGATCATCATTCATCCATGCATTCATCAACATCATTGATCTCCTCATTATCATACCGCATTCATCATCATTATCTATCATCCTCATTCATCATACATCACCTCACATACGATCATTCATTCATCATCATTCATCAATCAGCCATTTAGCATAGACATCAACTATCATCAACACACATCCATCATCATCAATCATCCACACATACATCATACCTATCACCATCATCACATCATCATCAGTATCATCAAATACAATTCATCACCACAACATCATCATCATCATCATCCATCATCATCATCATCATCATCATCATCATCATCATCATCATGCATCATCATCACAAACATCATCATCGACTTCATCATCATCATCATCATCATCATCATCATCATATATCAATCTCTCATCAATCATCATCATCATCAATCAATCATCAATCACACATCATCCATCATCATCAATCATCATCATCATCATCATCATCATATCATCAATCATATCACATTATCTTCATCAGCATTACATCAATCATCAATCATACATCACAATCTATCCATCATTCAATACATCCTCATCGCATTTTACCATTCCATCACATACATTCATACATTCATTCATCAATATTCCATCAAACATCATCATCATTATCTCATTTTCATCATTACACCATCAATTTTCATCACACACATCATCATCATGCATCATCATCAATCAGCATATCAAATCATATCAACTTCATACAGCATCATCATCAAATCATAAGTCATTACTCAGCTATCACCTTCATCATCATCATCATCATCACATCATTCATATCATATCATCATCATTCATCATCCATCACTATCATCAATCATTCATCGATCAGCAATCTCATCTATCACATACCATTCATCATCAATCAATCATCCATCATATTCAAGTCACCGATCAATCATCATCATCAGCAAGTCATCCAGCAATAACAATCATCATCATCATCTTATCATCATTCATTCAGACATCATCATACTCTCGATCATCATCATACTTCATCATCAGTTCATCAGTCATACACTGTTCATGCACAGAACATATCAATCATCATCAATGATATCATTCAACATTCACATCATGCAGGTCAGCATCAGCCAGATCGTTATAATCATCATTTACACACATTTTGATTTACATGTCATCATCATCATATACAAGCTCATGTCATCACATACATCATCAGCATCATCATTCATCACATCATTCAGTCCTCATCATCAATCAGCATCATCATCTAGCACATATCATTTACATCATAATCAGTTGCATCATCATAATCATCGATTATCGTAGCTATCACCATCTACATCATCACCATCAATCAGCATGCATCATCATCAATAGCCCAATCATCCTCATCGATCATCACTGCATCATCATCATAGACAATCGATACATCGTCGCACATCATCATTATCACATCATCATCGTCATCAAATTATTAATCTATATTCATCATACATCACAGATCATTCATCAATCATTTTCATCAGATATTTAAAACATCATTCAATCACAATCATTCATCATTATTACATCATCATCAAGCATCCATCAATCATCAAGGCATCTAGTCATCATCATCATTCACCTTTCAGCATCATCATCAGGCATTCATATATCATCATTATCTCACACACATCATCATCATCATCACACATCCTCATCGTCAGCATCATCAAATCATCATCATTCATCATCATATCATCATCATCAATCATCATCATCATCATCATCATCTTCAGCATTCCTTCATCATGCATCATCAAGCATCAATCATCATCAACATCATCACTCGGACACACCGGGTACATCATCGGTCATCATCATCATCATCATCATCATCATATAGCATCACCTTCACATGTGATCATCATCATCATCATCAGTCATCATCATCATCATTCTTCATTATCATCCTATCATTCATCATCATTGATCATCAATCATCAACATCATCATCACATAACATCATCATCATTCAATATCATCATCATCATCATCATCATCACAATCAATCACCACCATCATACACATCTGCTTCGCAGCATCGATCATACATCATCAATCTTCGAAAAAGCACATCACATCATCAGTCATGCATTCAGCAATCATCATCAATCATCCATCATATTGCAGAATCAGCCAGATCACACATACATCATCAACATCCATCATCAATCAACCATCATCATCAGGCATCCTACCTACGGCATCAGCATCATCAGCATCAGATCATCAATAAATTATCAACATTCATCATGAGTACATCAATCATCATCATCATCATCATACCATGCAAATCATCATCCTCATCAGCAACGATCATGCATCATCATCATCCATCATCATCACCAATCATCATTCATCGATCATCATCATTACATCATCATCATCTTCATCATCATAGGCATCACCATATTGACAATCGGATCATCATCAATCAACATTTCATTAGAACAGTCAATCATCATCTGCAACAATCATCAATAACATCGATCGTGTCAGCCGATCATATAAGCACCACCTTCCATCAATCATCTGGCTCAAATCATCAATCATGATCAATAACATGCCGTCATCATATAGTGTTCAGTCAATTCACAATCATCATCAATACATCACATCATCATCATCATCATCATTCATCGATCATCACACAACATCAACATCACACGCATCATCATTTCATCATCCACATTATCATCGCCACATCCTCATCATGCAATCAACATGCATTTTCATATTCATTCAAAGATCTCCAACTCAAGACATCCTCACATTCCCATCATCCATCAATCATCGTCAGTGCTATCTACAAATAATCATCAACATCATTGCATCAACACATCATCTACACAACATCATCAACATAGATCACATCGCTGCATCATCAATTAGACATCATTATTAACATACATCCATCAGCTCAATCATCCATCATATACATTCAGCCAAAACAATCATCATCAGTCATCATCATCATCATCATCATGCTCAGAATCACATTTCTGTCATCATCCACATAGATCATCGCATGAAATCATCCATCATTCCTCAACATATAACACAATCACACATCAGGACATCACTTCATCATTCATTCAATCATCGCCAGGCATACACACTTCAATTTCAGCTTAGATAAATAGATCACATCAATCGATCATCAATATCATCATTCAACATCGTCATGGCATCATCCATCATATGCAACAAGTCATCAATCATTCCGCATCATTCATCATTAATCATAGACATCTATCATCTCAACAATTCATCATACATCATCATCCGGATCATCATCAATCATCATCAGATCACATACATCATTCATCATCATCATCATCATCATCATAAGCGACCTCCATGTCATTCATCATCATCATCATCCATCATAATACAATCTATCGACACATCACATCATCATCATTCAATTCATCATCATGTCATTCATCATCCTCCATCAGTGATTTCATCACCATCATCAATCATCCCATCACCTTCGTCATCATCATCACAGATCAGCATCATCAACAACTCATCATATACACGCATCACCAGTACACCATCATCATCATAATCATTCAAATCATACATTGATCATCCCATCATTATCATCAATCATCATTCATCCACAGTTTTATCTCGGTCATAGAATCATCAGCAATCAGTCATCATCCATCCAGCATGAAAGTCACCGAACACATCAGTCATCATCATCATCATCAATAATCATCATCATTCAGTATCACCACCCCGATCACCATCATCACTTCCATCATTCAATCATCATTCATCATACACTTTTATCATCATCATCATTCATCATCCATCATCATTATCATATAACATCATCATTAACATCATCTACATCAACATCATCATCATCAATCATCATCATCAATCATCATCATCATCATCATCAGTCATCTTCATCATCATCATTCGATCATCATCTACACATCATCATCAATTCATTCAATCATCATCGAACGATATACATCATCATCGATTCATCATCATCATCATCATCATCATCATCATCCATCATCACATATCATCATCAACATCATCATCATCATTCATCATCATCATCATCATTCATCATCATCATGACATCATCATCATGCGTCAGCATCATCATAGACAATCATCTACCATCATCAATCATCATCATCATCATCATTCACATCATGATTACATCTATCTATCATCATATATCATCATTCATCATCAATCATATCATCATCATCATCATCATCAACATCATCATCATCATCAACATCTATATCAGTCTATCATCATCAGACATCATCAGCATCACCATTCATCATATACCTTATCATACATCATCAATAACATCATCATCATCATCATCATTTATTCATCATCATCATCACATCAGCATCATCATCATCATCATCATCATCTTCATCAATCATCACCACTCATATCATCATCAATATACATCATCATCATCATCAGACATCATCATCATTATCATACAATCTCATCATCATCAATCATCATCATCATCATCATCATCATCATCATCATCATCATCATTCATCATCATCATCACAATAATACAATTATATCATCATTCTCATCATCATCATCCATCATTCATCATCACTCAGCAGTAATTCATCATCATCAATCATCATTACACATCATATCGTTCATCATCATCACATCACTTCTCATCATCAATCATCATCAATCATCACTTCACTTAGCAACGTGTTATCATCGAGCATCAGCCATCATCATCAATAGACCATCATCATCATCATCAAACATCATGCATCATCACATCATCATCCATACACATCTATCAATACCCATCAATCACACATTCATCATCAATCATCAACAACATCATCAATACAATATCATACATCATCATCATCATCATCATCATTCAGCATCACCTTCATCATCATCATCAGCAATCATTCATCATATAACATCATTCATCATCATTATCATCATCATCAATTCATCATCAGCATCATCATCATCCTCCTCATACATTCATCAGCATCATCATCAGCCAGCAACATCATTCATTTAACACATCATCATCATCATCATCATCATCATATCATCATCATCATTCATCATCATCATCATCATCATCATTCATCATCACATTCATACATCAATCATCGATCATCATCTTCATCATCATCATCACATCAATTTATCAATCATCATTATGTATCATCACAAATCATCACACAGTCATCATCGCTCCATCATCACATTATCTCATCATTAATCTATCATCATTCATCATTCATCATCATTCATCATGATCATCATCACTCATCTATCACATTCTTTCTATTCTACATCAATCATTATCCCTCATCATCATCATCATTTCATCATACATCATCTATCACATCATCCATCATTCATTCATCATCATTGTCATCATCATTATCATCATCTTGAATCATTCGGATCATCATCATCATCATCATCATCATCATCATCATCATATCATCATCATCATCTCATCAATCCTCATCATTATGTCTTCATCATAATCATCATCTATGCATCATCAATCATCATCATCATCATCATCATATACGATCATCAACATCATTCATCATCATCATCCTCATCATCAATCATGCATCATTACCATCATCTTCATCATCATTCCATCAAAATCATCATCAATCATCATCATTCAATAACATCATCTTCATCATCATCTCATCATCAATCATCCCTTATTCATTCATCAAGCCACAATCATCACCACCATCAGTCATCATCATTTAATCATCCATCATCATCATCATCTATCATATCATCATCACGATCATTCATTCATATCATCATCATCATCAGTCATGATTGCATCTATCACATCATTCATACACCACATCATCATCATATCACAATCATCAATCATCATCACAGCATCATCATTACATCCATCATCATCATCATCATCATCATTCAGATTCATACATCATCATCACCTCAATCGTCATAATTCATCATATAATCAATCATCATACATCCATATCATCATCATCATCATCCATCATCATACATCATCATCATCATG